>NW_006239127.1:1090017-1105373 GCF_000226075.1 Solanum tuberosum
TTTATATCTACTAACCATTTGTTTCATATGTAAATAAAATTTATAATCACATCATTACTTTTTAAAATTTATTATTCTCACCGACATAAAATTTATTATTCTCACCGACATAAAATTTATTATTCTCACCGACATAAAATTTATTATTCTCACCGACATAAAATTTATTATTCTCACCGACATAAAATTTATTATTCTCACCGACATAAAATTTATTATTCTCACCGACATAAAATTTATTATTCTCACCGACATAAAATTTATTATTCTCACCGACATAAAATTTATTATTCTCACCGACATAAAATTTATTATTCTCACCGACATAAAATTTATTATTCTCACCGACATAAAATTTATTATTCTCACCGACATAAAATTTATTATTCTCACCGACATAAAATTTATTATTCTCACCGACATAAAATTTATTATTCTCACCGACATAAAATTTATTATTCTCACCGACATAAAATTTATTATTCTCACCGACATAAAATTTATTATTCTCACCGACATAAAATTTATTATTCTCACCGACATAAAATTTATTATTCTCACCGACATAAAATTTATTATTCTCACCGACATAAAATTTATTATTCTCACCGACATAAAATTTATTATTCTCACCGACATAAAATTTATTATTCTCACCGACATAAAATTTATTATTCTCACCGACATAAAATTTATTATTCTCACCGACATAAAATTTATTATTCTCACCGACATAAAATTTATTATTCTCACCGACATAAAATTTATTATTCTCACCGACATAAAATTTATTATTCTCACCAACATATAGTCACTTTAACTCACACCTCACAATTGTGGAGTAATAAAATCTTGAAGAGCCCATGAAAGGTGTTTCATTTATTACTCAAATATTGATGAGAAGTGAAAGTTAGGTTGAAAGTTAGATTGAACATGCAGTGAACAAATAAATTAGATGAAACAATTACTTAAGTGGATGAACAATTTATGTTCAATTTTTTTTATTAAATTAAAGTTAGATGAAACAATTACTTAAGTGGAGAACAAATAATTTTGTAATAATTTATTATGCGATTTTATAATTTTTTGTTTACTTGATAAGATTGAATAAACAATTGGGGCTATTTTAATAGTTTTATAACTTATGGGCTTTTTATGTTTATGAGAAAATATACAACACAAAAATTTCATATCGCATGTCCAAACAAACCTTCAATTTCATCTCATGATTCCATATCATGATACCATATCATGATTCCATATCATGATATCATATTGCATGGCCAAACGGGCCCTAAATCTATTCTTACTATATGCTTTCTAAACCAATAAAAATAAAAATAAATTCCATGCTAGCATATAAATATTCCCTCCATTTTGGGAATAAAATGAAAATTTAATAGGTAAAATGTGAAATTAACCGTGGATATCAAAGTCATAGTAGATAGATATTTTCACACACTCTTATAGCTTATCGAACTTTTATTCGTTTAGGAGCTGAATACTTAGATATACGTTAGTTTGTAATGTTATGATTTTTATAAATTTTTGTTGTGTTCTGCCATTTTTTTAATGTATCTGATATTCCAAATACATACATATACATATATCTAATGATTCACATGTATTTGAAATAAATATACGAATTTCGCTTGCTTCTTCCCGTTCTCATTCGCCTCTCCCTATTTCAGTATATCTAGTAGCAAAAAACATGTATCCAAGTGTATCTGACTTAAAATTTGGTATGAAACTATTAGTTAGTGATATAGAATGTAATTATTTCAAATTATAATGAGAATTAGTAAATATGGTAGGATTGTGTAAATAGGTAGTTTTTCCAACTCTTATTGAGGATTAGTGGTGGCAAAGTCAAATCCGACAGTTTAATTCACCCAACCCATTTAAGTGACCCACTCATTTATTAGCTCACCTCATTTCAACCTATTAAAAATTGAGTTGATAAACTTGATATGTAACCCAAATTGATTTATGAGAAATCTAATCAAAGTATTTTTTATTTGATATGTTGTATATAACTATAATAAAGAAAAAATAATTTTATTAGATACTAAAATATTTTAAGAAGCACAAACAATACAATTAAAACTTAGTAAAAAAGATGGACTGGGTTGGATCTTGATCCGTTTCATAACTCATTACCTAATCCGTTTTGATATAAACAAATTTGGACTGAGTTGTTGTGTTGACTTATTTGTTATCTTGGCCCATTATACATTGTCTAAATTTGACTCAATCCTTCCAATTGTCAGAATGGTCACGGTCACGATACACCCAGTGGTGCAAATAAAAGCAATAGAATAATTTAGGGGAGCAAAATGCTGATGGACTTATAAATTATACTTTGTGCTTCTATAAGTTATCACAACGGTTATCCAAATTTTATGGCGCGTGTTAGCATGGAAGGAGCACATGAAAAGCTGCTGCATCTCACTTGTTAGTTTTCTCCTCTTCTTCTTCTTCCTCATCTCAATTTATTGTCATCTGTGTTCAGAGGTGGAGTCGGAGGTGTGTTTCGTTGAAAAATTATACTATGTAGATAGAAAAAAGTTGATTTATTTGCATATATATAAATTCCTTGGTATGAGAATTTTTATGTATTTTTTGAATCTCCTTGCTTGAATTCCTGGTTTTGCCACTTTCAGTGTTAAACGGAACTTTCACTGATTTTGGTTATTATTGTTCATGTGAATATACCATTTTTCTTCTTCTTCTAACTCCTCGCCATTTTTAGAACTTTAATTCAAAGAACATTCCTATCGTGGAGTAGCTGAAAAGCCCTATGTTGTAATTCTTCGGTAAAATCCGTTTCTGTGTAATAACTATTAAATCACATAGCAGATGTAAATCGTACTAGGCAAAGCCTATGCAACAAGCTGGCAGATCTAGAGTTATCAGGAATTGACACGGGTAATCGATCCCTGAGGTCCCTTGTGAAATACTACCTGATGAGCCCTTCGACTTTTGCTAGCTCCGTCCCTGCTCTAAATCTATCCCAATTTCTGAAGTATTATTGGATAACAACTTCTGAATTAATTTCCTTTATCTTTATGAATAGTCTAAATATGCTATTGATTCCGTCTCTTACCCAGAATTGACTTATTATTTTTTGCACTCTCTATCTAGCAGAACATTGTTTTCTATTATTAAAAAATGAATTTAGAACTCATAAGTTAGGTAAACAGTATCAAAAGTTTGATTATTGTTGATTCCACCAAATGCTGATGTAATATATTCGACCTTAGAGTATATAGTTTTATTCTTTTTGTTTATTTTAAAGGATTTAATTTATGGATAGAAGAGAAAAAAACAATACTACGTGGGATTCAAACTATCAATAGGATGAAAAATTGGTTAATCAACTGAGTTACTAAGATTGCGATCCACAATTTTGATTTTGATCTCTCTGTTTTTATGTTGTCCTGTTTCATTTGACAGTTGAAGAAGCAGAGTCATCTGAAAATGCAGATAACAGCAGTGTTCAATCAAGTAAATTTATACTATGGCTTCAAATATTTATCTTCACATTTTTTACTATTGGTGGTCAAGCAGCTGGCACTCTGTTGGGCAGAGTATACTATGAACAAGGTGGCCAAACCAGATGGATTGCTACATTGGCACAAACTGCTGGATTCTCAATTCTCCTGCCTTTCATTTGCTATCCTTCACCCAAAAACCACAATGAAGATGAACTAACCATTCACCAGCCTTCTATATTTGTTCGCGCTTCGGTTTACATCTTCCTTGGTTTATTTCAAGTAGCAAACTCTATGTCATTTACAGTTGGAGTACAGTACCTTCCTGCCTCAACTTATTCTCTAATTTCCGGTTCTCAATTGGCCTTCAACGCGATCACCTCCTTCCTCCTCAACGGACAAAAAATCACTGCAATTATACTCAACTCCATCGTGCTACTCTCCTTTTCATCCTCTGCTGTTATTTTCCAGAATGAGACAGGTGATAGCGGAGAAATATCTCAGAAATCTCTGCTAATCGGATTTGCAGCTACCACTTTCGGGTCTCTAGGTTACGCTTTACAGTTCTCATTTACAGAACTCGCATTCCAAAAGGTATTCAAAAGTAGCACATTAAAAGAAGTCATGAAAATGTCGTTTTTCATAGGTTTTTTCGTGACGATTGCTTCGTTAACGGGGCTTTTCGCGAGCGGTAATTGGAGGCATTTGGAGAAGGAAATGAGAGAGTACAGAACAGGGAAATCATCATATGTTACAAACTTAGTTTGTTCTGCTATTGCTTGGCAGTTATATGCTCTTGGATCATGTGGATTGGTTTTTAAGGCATCTTCTTTGTTCTCTAATGTAGTCATCAATTTGGGAACTTCAATTGTGCCAATTTTTGCAATGGTGTTCTTGAAAGATAGAATGACTGGATTGAAAGTGTTTTCATTGTTATTGGGATTATGGGGATACACATCATATATATATCAACATTATCTTGATGATTTAGAGGCAAAAACAAGTGAAATTAAGGCCTCAGATGATCAGGTTGATGATTTTTAGTATGCCTTTCATTCAAGAAACTTAAATATCTGAACAATTAGCTTTGTAATTATGATTGATAAGTTCAATATGTAAAGTTATAGCTTATTGTTTAATCATGTAAATTTCAAGATTTCCGTGTAAATTGAACTGCTATTCATATATCTAATGTATTTGTGTATCTTTTGTTCTTCGATATAAAGGGTGAGTCTGGTTTCCAATTTTTTCATATTTCGTGGTCAAATAAGTTCGGTTTCATATTGATTATGTCCTCTCACCATCTACTATGATAGGATCGAAATAATCAAGTGTCATGTGAAACCTAACAAAGCAAACCTCAAAAGATAGTAAGTAAGAAGTTAAACGAGAAATTACCAAAAGACACAGATTTAGCGTGGTTCGGTCAATCAACCAACATCGCAAGAGGAGATGAGCAATCTACTATGTGTAAATGAGAATACAATACGTAGAGAAATCTCACTCAATTTACTCGAAATACAAAGATGTTACGTGTCATTTGTCAAGATGGCATGCCCTTATCGTTTATAAAACAACTCACGCACAACCAACCCAACCAACACAACAAACTTTCACCCCATTAACAAAAAATGGCACCAACTTGTAACCAATCAAACTTGCGTTTGGTCACGTCAAGTCATAATTTTAAATCAATGTTTGAGTGTGCATTTAATTCTATTTATATTACAAAACTCGAACCTATAAATTTATATTTTATAAAAATAATTTGTGTATTATTTTTTTTAAAAAGAAGATAAATATGAAGAGATTATTTGAACCATGTGAAAATATTCTATCAAAAAATAACTAGTAACTACTCTTGTTGATTAGCGGATCTTAGTAAAATAATATATATTTGGAAGTTTATAATTATAAACATTTATTTATTGAAGAAATATGCATACATGTTATTTATCAATGCATCATTTTAGGATATTTTAATATCTTATTTATGAATTATAATTTGCTCATTTGATAGGATTATATAATATTCTTTAAAAAATCTGAATAATTTTTACAACCAGAAGATTTTAATATAAAAAACCCCCATAAAAGATCCAAGTTACGTATTCAAATTAAATTTTAAATCATGATTCAACTATATCCAAATTGACCTTAGAATCTTTTTAGAACCAAAAAAGAAAAAAAGAAACTTTTGGATCATTTCATAGATTCAATTATTTCGTTGTCCAAAATGACCTTAGAATCTCTTTTGAAACAAAAAAACAAAAAAAGAAACTTCAGTATCTTTTCAAAGATTCAATAATTTCGTCCTTTGGGACCCTCCCCCGGTTGTACTGTCCTTTTCTCTTTTGATATTTGTTGAGCAAATTAATTTTATTTTTTTTAAAATTAATATGAAGAGATTATTTGTACCATGTGAAAATATTTTATCAAAAAATAACTAGTAACTACTCTTGTTGATTAGTGGATCTTAGTAAAATAATATATATTTGGAAGTTTATAATTATAAATATTTATTTATTGAAGTAACATGCTTACATACGATTTATTAATGCGTCGTTTTAAAATATTCTAATATCTTATTGTATGAATTATAATTTGCTCATTTGATATGATTATATAATTTTCTTTAAAGAAACTAAATAATTTTTACAACCTGAAAATTTTAATATAAAAAAAAACCATAAAAGATCCAAGTTGCGTATTCAAATTAAATTTTAAATCATGATTCAATCCAAATTGACCTTATAATCTTTTTTGAACCAAAAAAAAAAAGAAAAAAAGAAACTTTAGATCATTTCACAGATTCAATTATTTCGTTGTCCAAAATGACCTTACAATCTCGTTTGAACCAAACAAACTTTTGGATCTTTTCAAAGATTCAATTATTTCGTCCTTTGGGACCCCCCCCCCCCCCCGGTTGTACTGTCCTTTTCTCTGTTGATATTTGTTGAACTAATTAATTTTAGGAAAAATTAGGTGAATTGACAAATATTATTAGTATATTATTTAATATAGTTATAATTTTATATAATTATGAATTACGATTACAGTTTAATGAAATTTGATATAAAGAATTTCAGGTATTTGTACAGATTCTATTTGTATATATTTTTGTATTTATATATGTATTAATACCTTTTAAATTATATTGTGCATATCTATATGTATTTGTGTATATTTAAATATTTTTTTATTTTTGGTTGTATATTTTTTTGGGTATATTATCACCCATAATACTTTATACAAATCAATTATATAATTTCAACACTTATATACAATTACTTATTTATCTATATTAATAGTGTGAATACAATACAAATAATTGTATATAATATGTTACTTTATAAATTCAATTTGTATAAATAATTAGATAAACTATGGCTAAGAAAGATTATTACATTTATTCTCTTAACTTTTTTTCCCTTTTAATTTTACTGATGTCCATTTATTTTTTTATTTTATACTATTATTTAACTTTATCTAAATATCATAAAAAGTCGTTAGTCGTTGAGTGTAATATTTTTTATTAAGACGTTGACACAAATTTTTGTATCATTTTAAGACTAGCTTCAATGCACTACTCTCTCTCTCTCTCTCTCTCTATATATATATATATATTTAAATAAGCTATTTTAAAGATTTTACTCTGTAAAACGTTATTTTTTATACATAGACACGTATCTATAATAGAATTATATATCTTTTGTATAATGTATAATTTATAAATATTCTATATCCGGACCCTGCCTCCACCTACAATTAGGTGTGTGACATAGTTGCTATCTACCAAAATGTACAAATAGACACACACCAACAAAAATGGAGGGGTCCTTTGCGCGATGTGACCATATCTTTTCGATGTTCAATATTTATATTTTAATCAGAAGAAAAAATATTTTGTATTAAGTATTATTTTTATATTTAAAATTTAAACTCGAAATTTTAATTGAAGAAAGTACAACTCATTTGCTGCATAATATTCTTATTCTTTGATGATGAGTTGTGACTTGTACCAACGCATTTCTTATATATTTAGGACAATTGTGCTTCTATTTACAATATACTTAATTGTTTAGTAAATTATTTTTAATAAATGACTTCTTTCTTTTTAAATTTCTCTTTATGGTTTTTTATTTATTATGGTGAAAGCTTTTTTTTTGAAGAAATTAATTTTTTATGAGAAAACATTAAATTAGGATTTGAAATTTTGGAGAAGTAATTTTTTTAATGGTCAGGTTTGGAGGGGTTAAAAATAGGTGAAATAATTTTTTTTATGTCACATGACATTTTTGACATTAAAAAAATATTTTTTGAGATTTTATTAATTTAGACTTTTAACGAAAGAGTAAACATATATAATTTGTTAGATGATGAGAATATTTATACACTACTTTTTAATAAAAGTATATCCAATATAAATCGTCTGTATAATAAAACAAACTTTTGTCCATGCAATTCTATAAGTTATAAAATTGGGTGTCTATAGACCATAGTTCATCACTGAGTAAAAGAAAATGTAACGACCGGGTTTCGTCGTTATAGAAAAATCAATAGAGAAAAGTTTTGGGTCGGAAAACTTTTTCGTAATAACTTGGAACTTTCCAACCTAGTCCAGATTTGGACGAAATCTGAGTCTTTAAGGTGTAGGGAAATCTGGTAACAATCGGGTGAATTAATTATGATTTTGATTACATGAGTGGATAGCTAAGACGTTAAGGACCCGTACGACTTTACGGAATCGAATTCAGGCGAGTAGAACTCCCGAAAATGATCTTAGCGTAAACCGGTAGTTGTTGAATATCAAGGGTTGAAGGTGTATGGTGAAATAGGGGCTTGGAATTCAAATTTCAACATTTTGTCTTCGTGCATCCAGATGTAACGGGATTTTGCTGTTGCGGGATCTCGCTGTAGCGAGATGGGTCCCGCCGTAGAGGGATAGACGCAATTTAAGTCGGAAATAAAACCCCAAAAAAGTTATTTTCTGCAAAAGTTCATTCTTAAGAGCTAAGAAACGACCCAGGGCTATTTCTTGAAGGTTTTCCACCTCTTCAAGCACTAAAGGTAAGGATTTTACTCCCCTAATCCCTTTTCGATCCGTAGAACTTGGATTCTTGGTTAATTACTATTGCAGAAGGCTTTTGATCTGAAACTAATGGTGGAAAAAGCCCTAAATTGGGTATTAGGATCTTGGGTTTGGTCTAGGGTTATTGGATTTGTTATAATCCAGATAATTAGACATTTGATTGTTGAACCTTGCGTATATTAATTGTTTGTAGACCTAGAACAAGCGGAAAGAATCCGAAAAGGGAATATTCAAGTGCCTTAGGGGATTCAAACTTGGATTAGAGGTAGGTGATAATTGTGATTTCATGTTGGTGTGATATATGTTTGTAATTGCTTCATTATAATGCATGTATGTATGCGAATGTTGCATTATTGATCACCCTAATCGCAAATGAGGATAATTGAATAATTGTATGCCATGAATCACATCTTGTTGTATAATTGTGAGAATATACATTGTGAATGTGATTGTGGTTTATTGAATGGGCGGGTGTCATGATCCGACACACTAACTGGGATCGATTGCCACGCCCGGCATAAGTATGGGATCCGTTGCCATGTTTCGGTATAAACATTAGATCGGGTATCACGTTCTGGTATGTTAACAATTTGGGTATGGGTTCCATGAGGGGACCATTGAATTAGGTTCCGTGAGAGGACCATTGAATTGTATTGTGTATCTACTTGTGATGATTACGTTCATATCTAATGATGATTGATATTGGAAGACTGTATGTTGCTCTAAATTGATAACCAATATGTATTATTGAGAATGTGGGATGCTACATTGATCCTGAAAAGATGACTAATATTGTATATGTTCGGTATATACCTGTTTTATAATGTTGTGGTTACTTACATGTGTTTCACATATTGGGATAGTAGCGTGATCTTACCAGTACACTGTGGTTGTGTACTGATACTGCACTTGCTCTTTCTTTGTTGAGTACATGGCATCTTTAGGTGGCTATTGATAGACTTCAACTAGGTGACTAATGTCGTGGTGGCTATTGATAGACTTCAACTAGGTGACTAATGAGCGTGACCGTATTCAAATGTGAGTCAGTTCTTTCAGGCTGCCATGGATCTTTCTTGTTTAAGTCCACTCTTTTCGGACTCAGACTATTTCTTAAAGGTGTTGTTTAGTTTCAGGGTTGTACCCCTTGTTCTTAGACTTGTCATTAGTAGAGTTTGGTATAAGGACTTTCAGGTTCTAGGGGTTGTTCGTCGGCATTAGTTTGACTACTTTATTTAAACCTTTGGAGTTTATGGGGACTCCATTTTTATTGTTATTTAAACCTACTTTCGTAGCTTTAAATGTGTATTACTTTGGTTAAGTTGATTAGTTAGGCTATAGTTTTGGTTCTCCCACCGGCGGGTTAGTGTGGGTGTCACTCACGACGGTTTGGGTCGTGACAGAAAATAGTGGTTTCTCCATTGAAAGTGCCCTAGTAGCTGAAATGCCTAGGTGGTAATTGTTAGGTTTAGCAAGGTGTGAATGAGAAATAAAAAGAGAAAATGGAAAGTGGAAGAACCAATGAAAATGGGGGAACCAATTTTGGAGGGAAAATGAAAAGTCATTGCAAAAGTGCAAATGAATAGTCATTTTTACCATATTGGTAGAAGAAAGGAAATTGTTGTCCTTATATTAGAAAACACTTCCTTTAGTTCTTAAAGGGTTAAGAAGATGGTGCCCCCTCGCGCCGTCGTCGTCGCTCGGCCTCGGCCTCGGCTTCGGCTTCGAATTTGGATTTGGATTTGGCAAATGATGTGATTGATAGATAATATTTTTGGACAAAATTTATTTAATCAATCTTGTTAACGGTAATCCTTCTGAAAAGTCGTTACTTTTCCCTAAAGGACACAATGTTCTGGAAAAAATGGGTCTGAACAGATTTTTCTGAACAGACGCGTTCCTTGCTACAAATGGCTATAAATAAGAGGTTTTTTTTTCATTTTTTCAGACACTGAATTTTTTTCCCCTCTCTGCATACATTTTCTTGCATAAACAAAATTGTCGATCGACTGAGTCTGTGCGTGCTCTTGTCGCTGTTCTTGCGTTCGCTGAAGTTATTGAAGTTTGAGGTACCGCTACTTCTTTAACAGGTTAATCCGTTTTATCTTGGGAGGAATTAATCTGCAACCTCGGGTACAGTGAGGGGATTAAATTTCTTAAGGAAACACAGTGATTTCTGTGGACTCGGATTAAAATTCATTCTGTCTATTTCATATTTTTTCTGTTTCTGTATTTTTACTAACCTGAATACAGGAGATAACAATCTTAAGAAATTTAATAGTTTATGTATTTGAGGTTTCTGGAGATTAAAACCTTTATGGTTTTCTACTCAGTTTGAATTTTTAAAATTCATTCGATTAACGATTAAAAGAACATAAAAACTTTATCGTTAAATCAGAAACAGTCTGTGTAAGGATTTGTTCATTACTGGTAGTATTTCACATACTAAATTGTCTGTCATTTGTGACAGAAAAATGACTAATTCAAGTCAAGTAAATGCTGGAACAGTAAGTGCTGCAACATCATCGGTTGCACACAATCGTTCAAATGCTACGCTAGCACCGGCTGAGAAACTTGTAAAATTTTCTGGAGTCGACTTCAAGAGATGGCAGCAAAAGATGTTCTTATATCCGACTACATTGAGTCTGCAGAGGTTCATTAATGAGAACGTTCCTGTTATGTTGGATGAAACTCCGCCTGAAGAACGATTCTTGGTAACAGAAACATGGACACATTCTGATTTTTTGTGTAAAAATTATATTCTGAGTGGCCTGCAGGATGATTTGTACAATGTGTACAGTAATATGAAAACCTCAAAAGAACTATGTGATGCTTTAGAAAAGAAGTACAAAACAGAGGATGCCGGAATGAAGAAGTTTATTGTGGCAAAGTTTCTGGACTATAAGATGATAGACAGTAAGACCGTCGTCACCCAAGTTCAAGAATTGCAGGTCATAATCCATGATCTCCTTCCTGAAGGTATAAATTTATTTAATACCTATGTTGCAAAAATTAAGTTTATTCTTAATACTCACATAATATTTAATATAGAATTGGTTGTGAATGATGCTTTTCAAGTGGCTGCCATTATTGAGAAGTTACCTCCATTGTGGAAGGACTTCAAACACTACTTGAAACATAAACGCAAGGAGATGAATGTTGAAGATCTCATGGCAAGGCCGCAGAAAAGAGGTCGCGTGGTAATTCAGTAATATCAGGAGTAAATATTGTTGAAGAAGATCCCACAAAATCAAAGAAAAGAAAGAAAACATCTGGTCCAAAGAGCAATCCTGCTAAGAAGAAATTCAATGGAAGCTGCTTCAACTTTGGCAAACCTGGTCATAAGGCTACTGAATGCAAGGGTCCCAAGAAGGACAAAAAGAATGATCAAGTAAATTTGGCTGAATCCAAAGGAGAGATAGACGATCTTTGTGCAATGCTTTCAGAATGCAACTTGGTTGGAAATCCAAGAGAATGGTAGATAGATTCTGGTGCCTCATGCCATGTTTGTGCCAACAAAGAATTATTTTCATCATATACTACATCACCTACAGACGAGAAGTTGTTTATGGCAAATTCCGCTGTTGCAAAGGTAGAAGGAACTGGCAAAGTCCTCTTAAAGATGACATCGGGAAAGGTGGTGAATTTGAAAAGGGTCTCGTATGTTCCGAAATTGTGAAAGAACTTAGTTTCTATACCAGTTCTTACCAAGAATGGATTCAAATGTGTATTTGTTTCTGATAAAGTTATAGTAAACCAACACGTGGTGGGAAAAAGTATTTCATAACTTTTATTGACGATTGCACTAGATATTGTTATGTCTATTTGCTAAATGGTAAGGATGAAGCAATAGATGCATTTAGGCAATATAAAACTGAAGTTGAAAATCAGTTGGATAAAAAGATCAAAATGATTAGAAGTGATAGAGGTGGAGAATATGAATCTCCATTTGCAGAAATATGTTTGGAAAGTGGTATAATCCATCAAACTACTGCTCCTTACTCTCCACAATCTAATGGAATTGCAGAAAGGAAAAACCGAACTTTAAAGGAAATGATGAATGCCTTACTTATAAGTTCAGGTTTACCACAAAACTTGTGGGGGGAGGCTATCCTTACAGCAAATCGAATACTCAATAGAGTGCCTCATACGAAGACACATGTTATTCCATATGAGAAATGGAAAGGTAGAAAACCCAACTTGAAATATTTCAAAGTGTGGGGGTGTCTTGCCAAAGTCCAGGTTCCTATACCTAAGATGGTGAAAATATGACCTAAGACTTTGTATTGTGTATTCATTGGATATGCCACAAATAGTAAGGCATGTCGATTTTTGGTTCATAAGTCCGAACATCCGGATATTCATGATAATACGGTAATGGAATCAGATAATGCTGAATTTTTTGAACATATCTATCCGTATAAAACTAGACTTGAGTCATCTAGTGGAGGGTCTAAACAACCTCGAGAAGAACCAAAAGAGAATGAAACCAATGAAGAGAGTCCAAGGCGCAGTAAACGTCAAAGGACAGCTACTTCATTTGGATCTGATTTTGTAACATTCCTTCTTGAAAGTGAGCCTCAAACATTCAAGGAAGCGATGTTGTCTAGCGACTCGACGTCTTGGAAGGAGGCTGTCAATAGTGAGATTGAATCAATCTTAAGCAATCATACCTGGGAGTTGGTTGATCTTCCTCCAGGGAACAAACCCTTGGGTTCAAAATGGATCTTCAAAAAGAAGATGAAAGATGATGGAACTATTGACAAATATAAAGCAAGACTTGTTGTCAAAGGCTTTAGACAGAAAGAAGGTCTTGATTATTTTGACACATACTCGCCAGTGACTAGGATTACATCAATTCGGATGTTAATTGCCCTAGCTGCAGTATACGGTCTTGAAATCCATCAAATGGATGTGAAAACCGCATTCTTAAATGGAGAGCTGGAGGAAGAAATCTACATGAAATAGCCTGAGGACTTCGTAGTTCCCGGCAAAGAAAAGAAAGTATGCAAACTTGTTAAGTCACTTTATGGACTAAAACAAGCACCGAAACAATTGGCATGCAAAATTTGATCAAACCATGTTAGTCAAATGGATTTAAGATCAATGAGTGTGATAAATGTGTTTACATTAAAGACACTACGGATCAGGAAGTCATTGTATGCCTATATGTGGATGACATGCTGATAATGAGCAAGGACATTGCCAATATAAAAGCTACTAAGCTTATGCTTGCTAGTAATTTTGATATGAAAGATCTAGGAGTAGCCGATTTAATATTGGGAATAAAGATTCACAAAACTCCTAACGGTCTAGCATTGTCTCAATCTCATTATATTCAAAAGGTACTTGAAAAGTTCAAGTATTTGAATTTCAAAAAGGCAAAGACTCCAATTGATGTGAACCTTAATCTTGCTAAGAATAAAGGTGATAGTCAGTCTCAATTGGATTACGCCAGAGTATTGGGAAGTTTGATGTATGTCATGAATTGTACACGACCAGACATAGCCTGCGCTATAAGTAAACTGAGTCGATACACAAGTAATCCCAATCAAAATCATTGGTTGGCAATGAAGAGAGTTTTGGGGTACTTATAAGAGAATCAAAACTATGCTTTGCATTACAACAATTATCCAGCAGTTCTTGAAGGATATAGTGATGCAAATTGGATTACTGGGTCAACTGAAACGAAATCCACGAGTGGATATGTTTTCATTATTGGTGGAGGAGTAATATCTTAGAAATCATCCAAACAAACATGTATAGCTCGCTCTACAATGGAGTTAGAATTCATCGCCTTAGACAAGGCAGGTGAAGAAGCTGAATGGCTCCGGAATTTCTTAGAAGATATTCCGTTTTGGCCCAAACCAATGGCCCCTATATGCATACACTGCGATAGTCAAGCTGCAATAGGAAGGGCTGGAAGCGTTATGTATAACGGGAAGTCTCGTCACATAAGACGAAGACATAACTCTGTTAGACAACTACTCTCTAGTGGAATTATCACAATTGACTATGTAAAGTCAAAGGATAATGTGTTGGATCCACTTTAAAAAGGCCTAACTAGAGAGGGAGTTGAGAAATCATCGACGGGAATGGGACTATGGCCGAGAACAAGTCATCGTGGTGGTAACTCAACCTAGAAGACTGGAGATCCCAAGATCTAGATTCAAGGAGATAAAACAAAGTCATAAATGACGGTTCAACATTGTCAAAAATTATTTTATGTCCATTCTCATGATGAGACAATGTTCAGTAACCAGGATAAAGGCATAAGGACTTTTTAATGGCTTCTAAGTTTGATACATGGTATATCAAATAATGTATCTACGGGATAACACAGTTAGAAACCACCTATGTAAGTGTGAAGTGTAAGCCGCTTCAAGGAGAATCCGGTAAGGCCAGTTCTCTAAGCACTTATTAACCGAGATGTGTTCATGGCTGAAACGAACAAAACAATGAGAACCAAAAACAGTTCAAGGGTTGATTGTGTGACTTATGTTGTCTAGGTATACACTAAAGCTCGACGGTTCAAAGATATCAAATCTACCGATTGACCGAGTATATCCGATATATGTTCACTACGGAAAGTTTAAAGGGAAACCTACTTATCCAGATGCGATTAACCCTTACTTACGAGACACACAAGTTTTTCATGCATATGTTTTAACAATAGCCATTCCCCATTCATGTGGGGGATTGTTGGGTTTAGCAAGGTATGAATGGGAAATAGTGAATGGGAAATGAAAAGAGAAAATGGAGAGTGAAGAACA
>NW_006239127.1:1105520-1113204 GCF_000226075.1 Solanum tuberosum
TTTGGATTTGGCAAATGATTTGATTGATAATATTTTTTGGACAAAATTTATTTAATCAATCTTGTTAATTCATTTTCTTTTTTCTTATCAATTAATTCAGAATGTTAGTTAAATAAAAAAATTAATTAATTTGGCACAACTGAATTTGAAATTCACGTGTAACGGTAATCCTTTCGAAAAGTCGTTACTTTTCCCAAACGGTAATTCATCCGAAAAGTCGTTACTTTTCCCAAACGGTAATTCTTCCGAAAAGTCGTTACTTTTCCCCAAAGGACACAATGTTCTGGAAAAAATGGGTCTGAACAGATTTTTCTGAACAGACGCGTTCCTTGCTGCAAATGACTAAATAAGAGGGTTTTTTTCGTTTTTTCAGACACTGAATTTTTTTCCCCTCTCTGCATACATTTTCTTGCATAAACAAAATTGTCGATCGATTGAGTCTGTGTGTGCTCTTGTTGTTGTTCTTGCGTTCTCTGAAGTTATTGAAGTTTGAGGTACCGCTACGTCTTTAACAGGTTAATCCGTTTTATTTTGGGAGGAATTAATCTGCAACCTCGGTACAGTGAGGGGATTAAATTTCTTAAGGAAACACAGTGGTTTCTGTGGACTCGGATTAAAATTCATTCTGTCTATTTCATATTTTTTCTGTTTCTGTATTTTTTACTAACCTGAATACAGGAGATAACAGTAATTTACTTCTATTTATTTATTTGGTGTTCAAGTATTCATATTAAAGACTGATTAGTCTAAATTCGTGTCGTGTAAGACTTTATTTGGGAAAATTACTCCCTATAAAAAAAACATATTCAAGATTTGAACTCAAGATCTTTAATTAAGTGAGTAACAATTACATCAAGTACTGCATCACACTTGGTTGGAACCGAAAATCAAACCAAACAACAAATCGAATCAAATCGGGAAAAAATCTAACATATATCATTTTTTTGATTTACTAATCTGCTAGCCAAATACTAATGAAATATATTTAGACATAATATATAAACAAACCCTTTAATTTTAATATACATAAATAATCAATTAAACTTATATGGTATAAACAAGTAAAAACTGAGGTTGATGTCTAGTGAGCACCGAAATTTAGAAATTTAAGTTTTTGAAATTGTAAATGAAAATGTTTTTACATGGTAAATTTTAAAGTTGAATGAGTGCAATTGATTTTTAAAAATTTAAAAATATTTGAAAAAATCTGATCAAATCTCATAACAAAGGATATATTTTTGAAGAAAAATTTTAAAATCTGATTCACATGGACAAATGCTGACTTATTAAAGCAGATCACTTAAATTAAATTTATTATATGAACAGAAGGATGTTGGGTGTAATTATTATTTTTTAATTAAAAATGGACAGATCTTATTAACGATCCACCTAAGATGCAAATAAAAACGATAGAATATGTTAAGGAACCCAAACGTAGAAAAGGAAATGTTAATCTAGCTGTAAATTATACTTCCTCTTCTTCTCGATTTGAGAAAGAATGATGTATTATCTTTAATTTAGAAATACTAAATTAAAAAATCTTTTTTATTTATTTTATTTTTTTAATTTTGTGTCAAATCAAATTAGTTCATTATTTTTTAAACGTGAGAAGTAGCCTGCCACAAACATTTTTTTTTGATAAAATGTGGTTGGGGTGTCCATAATTCATTCATCAATAAAAGAAGAAAAACAGTTTATACAAACTTTCTTAGATTCCTGGCTCCCCACTTGTTGCAGTAGCGGTGGATATTGGACGGGTTGGGTTAAATTTAAGGCACATGATTTATTTGGGTAAAAAAGTATTGGAATTAGGTCATGAGTTATATAACGAGACAAGACCTAATTCAATCTTATTTTGATCAAATAATTAAAGGTTACATATCAAACCAAAGTACTGAAATGGGTTGGGTTGAAATGAATTGAGCTAATGAATGGACGAGTTAATAACTCGCCCGAACTTAATTGGATTGAAAGAGTTGGATGCGTTGGATTTGATTTTGCCAAAATACAAGTATTAGAAGTTAATTATGATTGAGATTTCTCTGTTTTTATGTTTCCCTGTTTCATTTGACAGTTGAAGAAGCAGAGAGAACAGAGTTGTCTGAAAATGCGAAACAGCAGCTTTGAATCAAGTAAATTCATACTATGGCTTCAAATATTTATCTTCACATTTTTTTACTGTTGGTGGTCAAGCAACTGGCACTCTATTGGGCAGAGTATACTATGAACAAGGTGGCAAAAGCATATGGATTGCTACATTAGCACAAACTGCTGGATTCCCAATTCTTCTGCCTTTTATTTTCTATTCTTCAGCCAAAAATCACACTGAACAACCTGTTAATAGCGCTAGTATATTTGTTCGCGCTTCAGTTTACATCTTCCTTGGTTTATTTCAAGTAGCAAACTCTATGTTGTTTACAATTGGAGTACAATACCTTCCCGTCTCTACCTACTCCCTCATTTCCGGTTCTCAATTGGCATTCACCGCGCTCACCTCCTTCCTCCTCAACAGACAAAAAATCACAGCAATTATACTCAACTCCGTCGTGCTTCTCTCCTTTTCATCGTCTGCTGTTATTTTCCAGAATGAGACGGGTGATAGCGGAGAAATATCTCAGAAAACTCTGCTAATCGGATTTACAGCAACTACATTCGGGTCTCTAGGATACGCTTTACAGTTCTCATTAACAGAAGTAGCATTCCAAAAGGTATTCAAAAGTGGCACGTTAAAAGAAGTCATGAAAATGTCATTTTTCATCGGTCTTTTCGTGACAATTACTTCGTTAACAGGGCTTTTTGCAAGCGGTAATTGGAATGATTTGGAGAAGGAAATAGGAGAATACAGAACGGGGAAATTGTCATATGTTATAAACTTGATTTGTACTGCGATTTCATGGCAGCTGTACGCCGTTGGATCAGTTGGATTGGTTTACAAGGCTTCAGCTTTATTCTCAAATGTGATCATCAATTTGGGATCTTCAGTTGTGCCAATTTTTGCGATGGTGTTTTTGAAAGATATGATGAGTGGATTGAAGGTGTTTTCATTGTTATTGGGACTATGGGGATATGCATCGTATATTTATCAACATTATCTTGATGATTTAGAGGCAAAAACAAGTGAAGTTAAATCCTCAGATGATCAAGATGATAATTTATAATAAGCCTCCCTCATTCAAAAAATTTGAATCATATGTAAATGTGAAGATTTCTATGTAATAAGTTCAATATGATCTCTGCAGAAACTGTTTAAAAAAGTGTAAACAAATTTGTAAATTCTTCAAAAAAATTTATAAGGGATAAATTAGTAAAATTGTCCTTATTTATATTAAGGGCGTGTTGATGGAAAAGTGAACAACTAATATGAGATGGAGGGATATGTCACCTCACTTAGGGATGTGAGGTTTCGTCTTGGATAATCCTTCTTTCTTGTGTTAACTTTTAAGTTTGGTTAGGTTCGAAGTTGATTTAATGTAGTATCAGTGTCAGGCGCATTTCAATCGTTACGTATCCATATTGGGCCAAAACAATAGCATCAATCATAAGCTTTGTCACTTTCTTAAAATGTCAATTGGAAGTTTCAAATATCTGGATGTTACCTTATTCATCTCTACTTGTCTGTTTTGTTGATAGTATTGTATTAGTCATATTACTCATCAAACAGAAGCATTAATGAATAATAATTAATCTTCATCTATTTCTTAATTAATCTGTCTGTTTTGCTTAATTAAGAAGTTACTAGCTAGTTGAAATAATTTAAAAGTAGATAATAAAGTGGACAATTAGATAACTCAAAAGAATTTGAGAAATCTATTCAGTTGGCTCAAAAAATAATAGGCTCTAACAACTTATGAAATGACAACTTATAAAAAATGAGAAAATTGTTGTTCAGTATAAGTTGTTTGATATGATTTGCCGTTTTTTAAATAGTTGAAGGCTCATCCTAATTTAAATCTATTTAGAGTATATAAGCAAAGCTTCAACTTTTCTTATTGACTTCTTAAGAATGGAATGAATAACTCACCTCACCGGTGAAGGACGAGAATCTTGGACTCTTTATAAGACTTGACAATTCTTATCCCTTCAAGTTAGTTTTTGGATATGAGTTTCGTTAGATCCAAGATTCATTCGATAATTTGTTTATACCCGTTTACTTTGTTTTGGGTGTTGCTTGTGGTCATTTACCTTATAAGTTCTAAATCTAGTAAATAAGAAAGTTAGATCTTGGAAAAAAGTAGTAAATAAAAATTAAGGAGGAAATTAATGACATCCATAATATGACTTTAGAGGGAACTTTTTCAGTATATTCATATATTCAGGGAAGGAAATACCACTATTGATCTCTTAGCCAACTTTATGGAGCTCGATAAGAAAAATGACTTTTTCATTGAAACTATACACTTACCAAGGAAGATTATATCCACAATGAAGAATGATGAAAAAGCTTGTCCTTACTTCAGAATCAGACTAAGGAAAAACACTTTGATCTTCGACCCTGGTTGAGCTCTTCTCGAATGGTACTAGGTATTCTATCCTAGACATTTTTCTTGGAAGCCTAATTGTACTAGGAGCAATCCTCCTCTTTTGCTACTCTGTATGAGGTAAGGTTTGATCCTCTTCTGGTAATCTTTTGCTTTGAAATAGAATGCCTCTTTTTTAAAAATAAAAAATAAAAGAATATAACAACAACATAGCCAATGAAATTACACTAGGTGGGGGAGGATAGAGTGCACGCAGACCTTATCACTATCTCATGAGGAAAGAGAGACTATTTTCGAAAAACCTTCGGGTGGGAAATGTTGTCTAGGGCCATTTGGTGGCTGAGCCCAGTCCAAGTTGAACTAAAACATTAGTCCCATGTAGGGTTGGCAAGGGGACGGGGACGGGGACTGAGGGACGGGACGGGATGGGGGACGGCGCTGGCGGAATTTTTGTCGGGATCGGGATTGGGGGGACAAAATTATGTCCCATCCCGTCCCACTATATATACGGGATGGGACGGGGTTTGGAGGGACGGGACGTGGGATTTTTTATTTTTTATATATTTATTTATTTGTATTGAAATTATATGTTATTGAATAACATTTTTAGCTAATAAATAATGCTTAAGTTTTTAAATTTTAAATTTCAAATTTCAAATTTTAAATTTCAAATTTCAAATTTCAAATTCAACTTTCAAACTTCAAATTTCAAATTTGAGAAGTTCAAATTTGTATTTTTAAATATTTTAAAGTAATTTAAACTTGAAATTTCAAATGTCAAATTTTGATTTTTAAATTAAGTATTTAAAGATAGTTTAGTATATATGTAAATATGTATGTATATATTAAAATTAAAATGCAAGCCAATAATTGTATAAAAAAGACTTGAATAAAGCCTTCAAATTTATTCAATAAAAACTAATTGCAACTTAGAACTTAGAAGTTACAATTTACAATTATTAGTGGAGTAACTAATCTACGCAGCCACCTTCTAGGAAGGGTTCTGTTTCAATTAGTTCTCGGATGTAATCTAATATTTGTATTCTCCTTTAAATTTAATTCTAATTGTCGCATCATATCAACGGTAACATCCTCCGGTGTTGGCAAACTTGCTAGAAACTCTTGTGACTCTAATTCATCATCACTAGATCCAATTACCACATTAATCCAAGCTTCTTGTTTGGAACTTAACTTTGGCAAATTATAATTCCTCCTCTCGGCGTTGACCCAGTCTCTAAAGAATACTGATGTTTCTAAACTTTCTTCTGCCAATGAATGTCTATGATCGCCAAGTTGAAACATTGCCGCACTAAAAGCAGCCTCTGATGCAACTGATTAAGCTTGAATAGCTAGAACAACACGAACCATTTTGCTCAAAATTGAAAATGCAACGCTCCGCCTCCTCCACCATGCTAATAAATTCTTCATTGCCATCACCGTCTTCCACTGTTTCTAAAGATTGATTTAAAGATATTCTTCAAAATCATCACAGTTAGTAGAATTAAGACCAAGAAAACCTCGCATATAACTTGAAATTCGAGCTTTACTCTGAGGATTAGAAGTTTGACCAACTTCTCCTTGAGTATTTCCTGTAGTCCTATATTTTTCATACAAAATTTCTGCTTCTACTTTTATGCTAGACTTATACATTTCACAAGTTGGGTTTTTTCCCGGTAAAATTTCTAAAGTATCATAAAAAGTGTCAACAAGTCCCTGCACATCTCGTAATTTATAGTCAGGATGAAGTAAAGTAGCAGTTAAAAAAATTTGAGGAATAGGAAAAAAATATTTTTAAATTTTTTCAATCATACCTTCAATTGCAACTCTAAATTTTAAAATTCTTTTGTATTTAGAAAATTAAATTGAAATAACACAAATATTTATTAATACTGATGAAATAGTAGGATAATAAATTCCAGAAAACATGGTTGTAGCATCATAAAAAAGTCTTAAAAATTCTAATAGTTCATTACTTTCTTCCCAATCTTCTTCACAAATTCTGTCTAATGGGTCAGCATTATGAGCATTAAACACCATTTGTACGGGTCCTTTATATTCGTAAGCAACTGAAAACATTTCGTAAAAAGAATTCCACCTTGTTTTAATATATCTTGGAATTTTTCTTGGTGGCAAATCACATAGTACACAACGCTCATTAAATTCCCTAATTCTAGCAGCTCTATTAGCATAAAAAATCCAGGCAACAGCATATTCAATTTTCATACAACCACATTTAAATAATGAAATACCATCTTGTACAACTAAATTTAATACATGTGCAACACATCTAACATGAAAAGAATTAACATCAATTGGACATAATCTAGTTTTTAACATACTAGCAGCGTTTACATTATTAGATGCATTATCTAATGCGACAGACATTACTTTATCTATAAGCATGTAATAATCTATAACACTCAAAATATTTGAAGCTAAATATGCACCAGTTTTTTTCTCTACACATTCTTTATAACTTAAGATTCTTTTTTGCAAATTCCAGTTATGATCAATCCAATGTGCTGTAACAGTTAAATAATCACGTTTATTAACACTACGCCCCATGTCCGAAGTTATAGACACTCTACAATCTAATATGCTAAATATACAACAAAGATATTGTCAATGTTTACCTTGATATACAAAAACATTAGATTTAACAGTATTTCTTGAAAAGTCCCTATAAGTAGGATTATAAGTTTGTTGAATATATTCAATAAAACCGGGATTTGAAGGAAAATTATAAGGCAAACCACAAACAGAAACCATTTTAGCTAAATTTTCGCGATCTCTTTCCTTATTATATTTACGTTGTGTAAGTGGACCACCGGGGTTAGAAGGATCTAATGTTCCTTGAACCATGTTAGAAGCCCCTACCGATTCATTAACATTAATATCAAAATCATTAAATGGAATTCTTTTTTTTCTATTGGCTAATGATTTAGCTTCTTTATATTGAATCGGCACACAAGATAACAAATGTCTATTTAAGCCCCCCGTCCCACCTTGACCTCCACCTTGTTTATGTTTAAAAGGTTGCTTACACTTATTACAAATAGCAATAGAGTTTTCCTTATCTAAAGTCATAAATTGCCACACAACAGAAGTTTTAGGGCGTTGATACTTCACCTTCTCCCTTGTAGGAGGTATAAGGGGTGGGCGTCCACAATTTTGCTCCGTTGAATTTGTAGTTTCATTTGAAACTT
>NW_006239127.1:1113287-1147236 GCF_000226075.1 Solanum tuberosum
ACTAGTAGGTGTATCTTCTAATTCCTCTTCTCCCGAATCAACTTCTACTTCTTCACCTAAATTTTTATCAAGATAAGGATTAATATGACCATAAATTTGTTGTAAAATTTCATGATTGAGTTGAGCATTTGAATCAATATCACAAGAAGTATCATCAACATAAGACATTGATTTAGTAGAAGCACCACCACATTTACTTTTATTTTTTTCCTTACTACTTTTTTTATTAAAATTAAATAATTTACTAATGTCCACTTGGTTCTTTCTCTTTTTCCTTTACCAGTATTTTTTTTTGCTAGAACTCATATTTAATTATATGTAAAAGTGTAATATAAAAATAATAATTACACAAAAATTAATGACGAAAAATAAAATATAAAATATTATGAAACGAATGTACCAAACGTCTGCGTTAATAGCAGACGTTATAACCGATTCTTGAAGCTTGTAGTTTGTTGTAACTTGTAATTTGGAACTCCAATACTTGATAGCAAATATGAGAATTATATATATTATGATATAATATGAAAATTTAGAATTGAAATATATGTATTATGATATAATATGAGACTTAAATGGAATAAAAAATTAGAAGACTTAAGATTGAGAGGATATAGAAAATAAATGAGAGAATAGATGATTTTGTAAGAAATAATAAGGGATAGAGGGGTATTTATAATATTAAAAATGGGTTAAAGTGTATTTATGATAACTTGAGGGTTTAAATTAAAGTATTAAAAGTAGGGGTGGTAGGGGGTGTTGGGGAAGTGAAAAAGGTAAATAAATCCGTTGGGAGGGCCCACTAGCTGTTGCCCCAACGGATATAATTTAAAAAGAAAAAAATAAAAAAATTGAGGGGATCCCGCGAAACCGGCCGGTTCAGCCGGGCCGGTTCGACCGGGACCAAAGGGTGAACCGGCCCCAAACCGGTCCCCTATCCCGAACCCCTCCCAACCCGCCATAACTTACGGGACTGGGACCGGCAAGCCGGTTCTCGAACCGGTCGCGGGCCGGGGCTGGCCGACCCAATCCCCCTGCCAGCCCTAGTCCCATGATTGAGATTTTTTTGTTAATCTTTTCTCGATCTTCATACATAAGCCCACCATTATTTCTTGTGATTCTCAACCTATATTGCATAGCTAAATCAAATCTATAGCCCATTTTCTCATAAAATGCAACCCAATAGGTTGGACTAGCTAGAGTCACAAGCCTAAATTAGTATTTTTCTTTGTTTGGTTTTTACATAGTGTCCGATATCTACATGAGAGTCTGACTAAATTCAAATTTGAGCTGAAAAGTCCCACATTAAGGAATAAAACGCTCCCTAACAAAGGCGATTTTGTACCCAAACTAAACTAGCTTTCTGCACTAGCTTATTTACACATAATATCAATTAATGATCTGATGGCATATGTTATTTGCATACCAATCACTAACGCATGACTCAATGATCAAGTGAGAGAACCTTTAAGTAACTCACCTGGTTGCCTACGTAAATTTTCACCTTGTTGGTGAGGATTCGATTCCGTACCTCGTATCCTCTTTCCCTACCTTCAATTTTAAGAAAGGAAAAAAATATGATTGAATGACTATATATAGTTTAAATTACAATAGTCAATAATTTGAATTAACCGACCCTGGATTTTCTCATAGCCAAATTTGTACACCTCTTAATCATTAGATTTACTGAATCTAATCATTCTTTACTTACAAAGGTTGTAATCACTTTCTAATAGGAAATTAGTTAACCATCATTATCCTCTAATTTTGTCTATTTTGAAGGTTTTATGTCAAAATTAGTCGGTTCAAGATATTAAAAATTAATAGATCACATCGTCAGCCACGTGTTAATGACAAAATTAATTGATGTAATACATTTAAAATAAAACATTTCATTGATCAAATAATGAATTTGTCAATGGCCTTGTAGTCTGATGGCATCTTTAATTTGTATATATCGCAGGTCTAACTCCTTTTTTAATGGGAATTTATTATTTTTATATAAATTTGGTGTTGAAAAAGAGAAAAAAAGTTGGAATACGTAATTGATTTGAGAGGTAAGCATATTATTGGTGCTTATATAATGTGTGGACTTTATCTCGATTATTGGGCTTTATTAAATGTTATACAACTATATATGCCCCTATTGTTTGGGAAATATATATTAAATAAAGATAATGATATGCTATAGGGTAGCTGTTGGGGGTTTTTTGCCCTGATTTCTTACCGTAAATAGGTTTTCCTCTTAGGAAAATATTTTTATATTTTGAGTAGTCCTTTTCTTGTGGGAAAGGTTTTAGAATTCTATAAATATAAGTTTGTTCCTTCTAACTTAATTAACATTCACAATGTAGTCCTAGGGTTTTGAGAGTTGCGGTTATGGGGAGAATTTTGTGTACCTCCTTGTATTCCGAGGGAATTGGTTGAGGTTGTTTCTCTCTATATTTTGTACTCTCATATTTATAGTGGATTGCTCATCTCATTAGTTGTGGACGTATGTCGTTTGACTGAACCACGTTAAATCTGTCTCTTTTGGTGTATTTCTTGTTTGTCTTCTTTCTCGTGTTCTTTCGAGGTTTGTTTTGCTAGCTTCCGCATTACAGCTGCTTATTTTTGGTCCTAACAGTTGCTAGTATTGTTATCAAAAGGCGTTTGGATTCAAAGTATACAATAACGTGGAACTTAAAAAGGAAGGCATAATACATAAACATGACCCTTAACTTGGCGTTAGCTGACAATTATGTCTATGATCTTTAATTTTGGGTCTACATAAGTAGACACTTAAACTTGTATAAATTGAACAAATAGACACATTCGTCCTACATGACACCCTACATGACAATTTTGTGTCCTATGTGGCATCCTACGTGTATTATGTCATGTAGGACACGTGTGTCTACTTGTTCAATTTTATACAAATTTAAATGTCTACTTGTGCACACTCAAAGTTCGAAGGCATAGTTGTCCATTGAAGCCAAGTTAAGAGTCATGTTTATGTATTATGCCAAAAGGGAATAATTTTTTTTTAAATTTATATTGTTGTGTCCAAATCAGCTCTTGTGTAACTCGATCAATTCTACGTGATATCTACCACTAAGTAACTCTATCCAGCAAGACAGATGGAAAGATCACCTAGTGATTTAATCTCCGCTAGTAATTAAATCTGAGATCTCATGACTCTCCACCATTAGGCCACAATCTTAGGTGCTAATTATAGGGAATAAATTGTCACGAGGTTGCACTTGCCACCCATTGAAAAATAACTTTAAATTTATTTTTTCCTCATTAAAGCCAACTTAAAGTTGCTATATTGATAATGAAAGGAAAAAAAGTTGTATGTCTTTTCATCATTATAAATAATACCAGGGAACCCATAATACAACAATGGAATGGTGGTGTTCTCATTACAGATTTCTTGCTTTCGACATATGATTTTATATGACGTGATTCAAGTAATATTACTAAAAATTGTGTAATTCTAATTTTGAAAATGAAATTTGATCAACTACGTACAAATTAAGCAGTCATAGCAAATTTGTCTAGATTACTGAAATTTGTCCACAAATATTTGCAAAATTTGAACAAAAAAGGTCATTTGTTTTACATAATAGTGAGTCCATCAATTTACTCTTCTACACGTAATTAAAGAACGACTAGAACAACATCTAAAGATTAATCTCAATATAGTCGAAGTATATATTATGAATTAATTCTTACTATATATCCATTTCACTCGATTTAAACCTTTTGTTTTTTGTTTTTGCAATTTCCAATAATTTGGGTTTCTAACAAAAGGAGAACTTTATATTTTTCTCTACACATACAAATCTCTTAATACAATTTAAAGACTGGCAAATAGTAAATCTAATATATACAAAGGCATAAAATGATAGTACTAGTTGTTTGTGAAACGTGAGTTGACTTTATTAAAATAAATTAATGTAACTAACTGATTGCATTGATTCATCAAAGTATCCTTAAGGTACAACCGGTTCCTTTTATGGAAAATAAGATTGTCTTGTACAATGAAGGAACATTTCCTACTTTTATTAGACAAAAAGGAAATTGCATCATAGGATAAGATTGCTGATAATATAAGTAAATAATTAAATTATGTTTTTTTAAGAGTTTAATCTTTTAAATGTGATGATCATATACTTAATATAATATTAGATCAAATATACGTTTGGCCTATTGAGAATATAATTAAATAATAAAATTATGTTCTATCTAACTGTTTGATTTTATAATGAAATGACCACACTTCACACATGCAACAATGATCAAAGCAGTTTTTTATAAAAAAATAAATACAAAGCTAGTGTTAAATTAGGTCTTAGGTCTAACTCACAATATTGGGTAAGATGGACTCTACTCTGATATCATGTTAAATTAGATTTTAGGCTTAATTCACACCATAAAAGCTAGTTCAAAGGAAGAAGGATTGCTCAAGCCTTATATAGTGTTCACCCATCTCATTAGCCACGGGGCTTTTTGCTTTAACAGTTAGTTACGAATATTATGCAACAAGGCAAGAACTTTAATTAACTTGATATATACGCTTTGCGTTACAACAAAATCCACTCAAAAAAAAAAAACGATACATAGATTAAGAAACATATATACATAATTTTAACCTTGTGTTATTTGGTAAATACCTTATTTACCCCTCTACAAGAAAAATTAAATTTCAGTTACCTCTTCATCACCATCATCTCCTTTTGTTGAATGCCGAATTCTTGCTGAATTTCCAATCCTTGATGATCCAACCCTTGATGAATCTCCAACCCTCAAAGACCTAAGTGATTCTTGAGGTAATTCGCTTCGATATTGCTGCACAACTAACACTGATGCCGATGTTGAAATTTCACCGGAAATCAGCAAATTCCCCAACCGCCCCAATTCTGGACAATCATGACTTTTTGAATCAAATGCTGAAACCAGTTGTCCCTCAGACATCCTCCCAACTATAAACAAATTACACTTTTTAAATCCGCGAATAACTTCTATAGTTTCTCTTACATCCTTTACAATACTCTCTTGGAAAACAATAGAACTGTCACCGCTTGATTTCTGTTTCTGATCAGAAAGATAAATATCGTCCTCTTGTGATGACTCCGGCACAGGACCGGAGTTCTGAGCGATGTCCACGTGGACACTCGCTCCAATAACTGCCGGATCAATTATGAAACGAACCACGTTTAATGTAATGCCATGGTGCTCTGCGACGCGCATGCCGTAGGCAAGCGCTTCGCGGTCATCATGGCCACCGAAAAATAAAACCAGGACCGTATAGTTAACTTCGCTAGCGGACACATGAGATGCCCCACCGAGTCCTCGATCAATTATTATTCCAACTGAACATGGTGCGTGTTCGAGGACTCTTCGATTCACGTTTCTGAGATCAGCACGAGTTGTTTCGAAATGTCCATCGAGTCTCTGATGTTTGTGGAATGGTACAATTATCATCGAAACTCTTTTTCTTTCCGCGCTAGCAATTATGTCTTCGTGCATACTGGACATAGGGGAGATTGCTGTGGTTGGTCTTATAGACACCTTGCTGAGTTGTCCGAATGTCTCAAATGCGACAATCACTTGGTTTGATTCGCCTGCTTTCTCTTTATTCCATAAGGGGAGTCCGTTTTTTCGGGCCTTGTGGACCATTAGAATTGCTGAGGGTCTTTCGGTGAGCTCCAAGAGGTGCATCGCGTAGACGCGGAGTCCTTCTTTTTTCTCTGTTCCACGAGTGGCTTCGATGAGATTTATGAGTGTGGGAATGTTTCTTGTGCCGTGGAAACATGTCAAGATTCGAAGTTGCTTGGTTGTGTCTTTCCTCATTATTGTTCTGTGCTTGTACTCTGTTACGGCCATTTTGGCTGGCTTGTAGGTCGCTATAACTAGCGGTGTTGTCATGAATGTTGTGAAGAGTGCCATCAACACCATAATGGCAAATATTTGATCGTTCAATACCTACAAAATTAATACCACAAAACATATCGTTTAGTTAGTTGCAACTAAAAAGTTCAAATTTAACAAAAGACTACTCCCTTAGTCTCATTTTATATGATGGTGTTTGTCTGATTGGAAAATATGTTTAAGAAAGAACGAAAGACTCTTTAGAGTAATGCTATAAGAGCATGTCATGAATGTCATGTAAAATGAAACAGATGAAAAAAGCTTACCCCTTTATCTTTGCCAATGTTAAGGACAATGAGTTCCACTAGACCTTTAGTATTCATCAAGAAACCAAGTGCTAACGATTCTTGAACAGACAACTTGCACATGAGAGATACACAAATAGTACCAACAATTTTCCCAAAGCAAGACGTAGTTATGACTAGAACAAGAAGACCCCAAGATTGAGCTCCTTGAATAGTAGCTACATTTGTTTTCAATCCACTAGACACAAAGTATAACGGTAGGAATAACCCCGTGACCAAATCCTCCACTTTTTCCACTAAAGCACCTGCAAATGGCCCTTCTTTTGGTACAAGAACACCAACCACAAAAGCCCCAAATAAAGCATGAATTCCAATAGCATCAGTGACAAATCCCGCGGCCAAAACAATCGCCAATGTAGCACAAACATACAACTCATTCACCGGCTCTCCCTCAGGACATTGCCTTGCCATCCAATTGAATATTCTAGGTGCAATCACTATGCAAAGAAGGATAAAACCTGTCCCACTCAACAGGACCCACAATGAAACAATTGGAGACCCCGAACCTACAACATAACATAACATATGCGAATTCAGAATTTAAATATTTATATTTCTTCAACTATACACTATCCAAAAAAAAATAATGTTCCACATGTATCTAACCTGAAAGTGCAATAGCAAGAGCTAGTAGAATCCATGCTGCCACGTCATTAACCGCCGCGGCGGACATAGCCATTCGACCAACATCAGTTGTTAATAGCTTGAGTTCAGCTAAAATACGAGCTAAGACAGGGAAGGCAGTGATAGAAAGGGCAACTCCCATAAAGACTAGAAAAGGGGCTTGATTAACCCCTTGGGCAATTGTGGATCGAAGAGCAAAAGATGTCCCAATTCCTAATACAAAAGGGAGAGTAATTCCAGCAAAGGCAATACATAGAGCTTTCTTTCCGGTTCGACGAAGAGATCTTGGGTCTAACTCAGTCCCAACGAGAAAAAGAAAGAATAGAAGGCCAAGGTTAGCCAATGTGTCCAACACTGGGAGGCTATTTGGTGGAAATATCGTGTTTAGATAATTTTTGTTGCGTCCGAGCGCAGATGGACCTAGTAAAATACCTCCCTAGCAAAAAATAGAAATAATCAATTGTCAATTTTTTTTTATGGTACCAGAGGCGGATCTAGGACAGGTACTGTGAGTTGATCACTTGATCAACATGCATGTTGGTTTTGGTTAAAATTACATGTATACAATATTCATTTTAAATTTATTAGCTTTAAATTTTGAATTTGTCTGATCAATAATGATTTAGAATAAAGTTTTTTTGAAGCAAATTATGTATCAGATTCAATAAAAGTTTTTTTATGAAATCATATACATATTATTAAGAAGAAAAATTTGACTCCTACAAAATATCGACGTGTATACTTGATCAATATAAGCAATCAAAGCAAGAAAATTACACTCATCAGATTAAAAAATTATCAAAAAAGTTGAACTAAGTTTTATTGTTTTAAAATTGATTCTTTCATTTATAAACCTTAACTACTTCCTCCATTTTTAATTAAAATGTACTTTTCACAATTGATGCAGAGGGATCTGAAGAATCTCCTCTATTATAGAATTGATTTTCATCATATATTATAAGTCCATGCTACAAAGTCAATATATATATGTATGATGTGCAATAAGTAAATTAATTTTGGATACTATGATTTTCATACATAAAATATATTTTCTAGACAGCTTTTTCCTAAGAGTTGGCTAGGAACAGTCTGGTTAAAACCTACCCGAGGTACGTTTAAAAAGAATAAATAATTAAATGGAGTAATATGTACGTTCTTAAGGTGGAATTTTTAATTATTTTTATTAAAAAACAAAAACTCTGGTTGCATGAATAAATGCGGTACCAATAATTCGACGCCAAATTAGTCCTTTGAACGTGGAGGCAACAATAATGATTAATTTGTTAAGAGAAGTTCATATCTTCAATAATAAAAGTGTAATATAATATAAATTAATTGAAATATTTATTTAATAAAGTGAAAATTTAGCACTATATTATCTTTAGATCAAAAGAAGAAGAGTGTAAAAATATAGGCTTAAGCTGTGAGAAAGAGGACAAAATGTAAAAGAAGAAAAACTTACAATAATCTCAGCAACAACACGCGGTTGTCTTAGTGGGCGGAGAATATAGGCGAGGACTCGGGTGAGTACAAGCACCAAACATATTTGTACAATCACCAAAGGGAGTGAATAATGCAACGGATTATCCCCTTGTAGTAATCCGCTAGAGGTGGCATGCATCGGCGATGATGCACATTTAACCGCCATGATTATAATTAGTGGAGTCTGAGATTAATAACCTTGAAAATAAGATAGGTTATCGGCTAGAATCTCATAAATTCTTGATGAAAAAAGAAAAGAAAAACTTAGTACTCCAAAGAGTAAGGAACTAAGGGAACTTGACTTTTGCAATTAAAAGAGTTGAGTGTCCTACATAGGGCATTCAACTCCTCTATTTATATGGAGCCACCAAGTTTTGATATGCCAATTATACCCTTTTGGTGGATAAATTTAATAAATATAATAAGTCAACCATGTTTTAATAATTATTATCATCACATTAAGGGAACTTGGCTTTTGCAATTAAAAAAGGTCTTTCTCTCGTTTTCCTTTTTCCTTCTAGTACTTGCTCCGTCTATTTTTATTTGTTCATATATCAAAAATAGTTATTTAATAATATTTGCTCAGTTTGAAAAATTAAACAATAATTTATTTTTTTATGTTTATTCTATTCTTGCTATTAAATATTTAATATCTAATATATTTTTTCAAACATTAAATTTAATATATTCAAGGGTGATATAATATCATTTCTCTTATTATCTAGTGTTTCTTAAACTGTGTGTCAAGTTAATAGTGAATAGTTATTATTGGACCGAGCAAGTAATTTCAAACATCAACTTTGATATGTATTTTTCCTTCTAAAGTGATTTGTTTTCTTTAATTATTTTTAATTCCTCCAACTTTGGAGCAATGAAATTGCGAGTCTGTCTTCTGGTATTCACGTCGTGTAGCAATTAATTATTTGGCCATAATGAGTTGAAATGTGTACAAATTAGATACTCCCTCCCTCAGTTTCATTTTAAATTGTCTTGTATTTACTTAGCAGGAATAATAAATAAAATCACAATTTATTAGTATAACATAAGTAAAAAGTATACATTTATTTTTAGAACAAGACAATTTAAAATGAAAAAATTATTATATTACATAATAAAAATATACATTTTACTTTTAGAGTAATGGATGTAGTAACAAACTCATCTTATCATATTAGTCATTTAAACACCAAATACCGTTAAAAATCATTTACACATCTTACACGGGGAAAAACTTCAGTTTCCTGATATAAAAATTACTGTTTCACTTCACTTTTATTCATTCATTTTAAATTTTACATGTTTTTTAAAAATTATTAATATGAGTATTTTATTACAATATCTGTATTAATTGATTTTTAAGTATTAGATCTTCAAAAATGATTTACGGAACAAGTTCTTATTGTTAAAGATAAAATATGATTTTGTTTATTTCTTTTCAGCTTGATACAAAGTGACAAGTAAAAGTACATTCTTCACTTTCAACCTTAATATTGTGAGTTTGAGTCACAGACAAAGCATTTGAATTTTGATATCCAAAAATATCATGCGATTTGAGAAAGCACACATTCCGAGTCTCCGACCCCAATAACAATAAGTCAATTGCTTAGAAAGACAATAAAGATACATATAGCAAGTGTTACACTTGAATTTTTTTATACTAACATTTTCACTCTGTAGCTTCTTCACATTCACGATAAGAAAAAAAATTAGTTATACAATTTTCTCTAATTTGTTTTTGAAAATTAAAATTTGAATATGTAAGACTAATTTAAAATTTTAATTGATTTTTTCTTCATTAAAAAGAGATGAACAAGTGCATATAAGAGATGATAGATTCAATTAGGGTTTTAAATAAATTTTAATTTCTTAAAAGAATATTCAGAAATGTAGAATCTGAAAAGGGGGCGGGGTTAGAGGTGGTGGGACCCGGAGGAGTGGGGAAAAAGTTGTAATAAAATTCACGAGTCAATTAAATATAAAAACATTTTTGGTACCTCAATAATGCACTATATGACTTCTCCCAATTTCATTTTATTATATGCATTCATTGATGTCAACTATAGGAATAATAAATATATATATTTCTTTACATCATGTCGTGTTGCCATGTGTAATCTTTTCTTTTTCACTTTCTAATGGACAATAATCTCCTTTTTGTTTAGATGATTGATAGGACGGATGATTAGTTTTAATATAACGAACGATTCTTTTTAAGACGTTTTGTCATATTATAACATTAAATTCATTGTTTTATAACAATAAAAAAAATTGATTTGACAAGAGGGGGTTGCATTCGGATGATAATACTCTCAATTTAATTCTAAGATTGTAAGTTTGAGTCACATGACTACGTGAGGAAAAAGGGTGGGAACTCTTATAAAGAGATTAAAAAAAATACTTTTTTGTAACAATACTTTGTCGGACATCACACTTGATTATTATTTCTGTAAGGGCCCAGCCCGCTAGTGATATTGTTCACTTTGGACCTAGACCCACACGACTTTAAAACACGTCACTAGTTGGTAAAATCTGCTTACTTATATACCCAACATCTCTCCTGTGTTTTGCCGATGTGAAACTTCTAATCTTAAGAAGGGGCGTCACATACACCCCATCTATAGACTCAGAGTCCTCGTTGAGGTTTGCCTCTACTGAATGGGATTTGCTTAGACTCAACACTGAGGTTTGCCCTGCCTTACAAGAATTTGCCTAAACTCAATTGAACTCTGGCTCACATCGACAAAGCTGACAGTCTGACACATGAGTGGCTCTGATACCATTTGTAATAGCCCAGCCCGCTAGTGATATTGTCCACTTTGACCTAGACCCACACGGCTTAAAATGTGTCACTAGTTGGTAAAACCTGCTTACTTATATACTCAACCTCTCTCATGTATTTTGCCGATGTGAGACTTCTAATCTTAAGCTGGGCGTCATAATTTCTCGTACTTTTTTTCAGTTTCAAAGAAAAAATATTTTTCCTATAAATCGATAATCAATTTAAAGAGAGAGCGCGCGTGCGCTATGGCATTACAATTTACAAGTAAAAAATAATAATAAAAATAGACAAAAGTTGATCATGTAAAAGCTAAAAATGTATTTTAAAAGTGCTACTGACGTACAAACCGGAGAATATTTATTACTCAACATCAAAAGAGAATTTATTTTTTTATAGTAATATACATTGAGGATATTTATTTTTTCATATTTTTAAATTTTCCTTAATAAAATTCTGGCATTTACACTGCATAAAATTTTCCTTCTCAAATTCCGGTCAATTGACGATTCAAACATTTTGGTACGACAATAATAGAGCATATGACATATAATTTAGGTTATCCATCTAATTTTTCTCTCAATTACTTATTTATATACATTTATTTATGTCAACTATAAACCTATAGAGATGACCGTTCTTTTGTATAATTTCAAATTAGTAATTTTTTTTCCCTTTTCTACCTTTTGTGGGATAACTTAAGTTACAGTTATGAGCAACAGTTTTATCACCAAATATTAACTAGAATTAATGTATGTTTGATCAATTGCGTGAATTGATTCTCTAAATATAATATGACTCAACAATTCAAATAGACATATTGATAAAAAAAATTTGACAATTTACTTAACTACACTCCTTTACTTACCTTAATATCCATTTATTCCTACTTATTTCAAAAAATTCAAAAATCCCTTATTTACCTATGTATCCCGCATGTATCCCGTGCACAACGCTATGTATCCCGCTATGTGAAGTGTATCAAACCTAATGTATCCCGTGCACAATGCTATGTATCCCGCAAACATCATTTTTAAGAGATTTTTGGTAAATAGAAAACTAAAAGGGATGAGATGTTATTTAGTACTTTTAATATGTGGTTCCTATAATTTATACATAAAAATTTGTATAACTTACAGAAATCCCATATAATTGGGGCTAATTACATCTTATCTCGAAAGCTTCCTCAATTACAAAAAAATCGTATTTTTTATTGCTCTCGAATACATTCATTGGTTGTCTGATACATTACTTAATATACTGAGAGAATTGAGATCTATATATGGATATTTTTAAATAGAAGAAAATTTTAGAAATTATGATAGGTTAAACGATGTATTTATATAATTTTTCCAATTCAAGAAAAAGTCTTTTGTGCCAGCAAGATAAAACCCCGTGTACTTATTCTAGTTGAAGAGTGGATAGAGTGTCGACAACATGTTTAGATATTTTGAGATGTCCATATTCATAATAAACAATTGTATGGATAATTTTGTGTATTGGACTATTGTCTACATATATATTATAATCCAAAAACTTCTATATAAATTAATAATAAGCTCCAAAAATTTTTGTATTGATATCGTTTGTTTGGATATTTTTAATTATTATAACAAAATATAATTATTTTCTTTGTTCTAATTTATGTAGCATTTTTTCATTTTTTCGAGAGTCAAATCGTTTAAGTTTGATTGGAAATTTGCCTATGAAAATTTCTAATTGTTTAAATGAATTTTTTTATATTTATAAATTACGTAAAAAGTACTTTAAGTCATAATAATTAACAATTCAAAATATTTTTAAAATATATTAAAAACATTTGATCAAATATAAATTTATTTGAATATCAAAATTCAAAAAACACCATGTAAATTAAGATAAATAAAGTATTAAAGAACATAAAATATAATATGAATTGTGTATGACTACTGGAAATTAGAGGGACATGAATAGGACACATGGAAGTCCAGATGTATAATGTACATTTGCAAATGAAAATTAAATGATAATTAGCCAGAAACCATACTTGGGCAAATTGCAAAAGAAGAAAAAAATATTATTTTGAATATTCCCTCTTATGATATAAGAATATAAATGATTAATGACATTATTCTCTATAGAATAGTTATAAATTAGATTACTTTTGGTTCATCACACCAAATGCATCCCCTGTTGCCCTTTTCCTACCAAACTTAAACAGAAATGAAATATATAAATAATTTAATCCAAATTTTAATGGTTTTAAGAATAGCTTGACCAATAGAGGTGTGTTTGGGAGGAGGAAAATGTTTTTCAAGAAAATAAGTGATTTTTTATTATTATTTTTTATTCAATACATAAATATATACTAAAATTTTATCTTAAAAGATATTTGTATATAGTTTAGATCACAAATGTAATGGAAAAGTGAGAGAGAGGGGTGTGAGTGGTCAATACACCACAAATGATCAATACACCACAAATGATCAATACACCACAATGGTAATTAATTAACGGATAACTTAATTGCTGCTAAATATGTATTTTTAGAGGTAATTAATACTCTATGTAAATGTCCTTAAAATCTATAGCGACATTGGATCCAATGACAATTAAGTAATATCGGTAAAGACTTTAACACTCTTTATTAATTGTGTATATTTATTGCCGCTAAAAATTGTTTTTGATTTAGTGGGTGGAAATGAGGATATGGATGAAGACAAGGTGTGTTGGGGTGAGAAAGACACGATATTCAATATGGAATATCACTTCTGAAACTTATTTTTTCTATGTTCGTTAGAAAAATCATTTTTCTTATTTTTAAATATCTTGTTTTCTTACATTTATACCTTGCTCTTATTCATCCTATTTTTGCTTAAGCACTTGACAATATAATAAGTAGTTGTCGTCCTAGTGGCCAAAATTTCACTTGACCTTTAAACCATAACTTACGTAATAAAGTTTCAATTTGTTTGTCTTATTTTTTAATTAATTTTTTAAAATTTTATTTTATTTTTAAAAAAAAATTCTAACTTTTCACTTGACATATTTAATACTACAAAATTAAAGAATATTTTGATACATTTGACATATACTTAATTGAAAATCACAATATTTAAAATTTCTTTTACTTTCTTAAACTCCTACCTAATCAAAATATGACAAACAAATTAAAATGAAAGAAACATATTTCTTATATAATTTTCCCAATTACAAAATTATATGTTTTTTCATCATTTTTCATGTATCAAACTCTCTAACCTTGAAGAATTATAAATCAAAGGGAAAAGGGTCAAAAATGCCCTTAAACTATGTGAAAGGAACAAAAATGTCCCCCGTTTATAGTTTGGCTCAAAAATGTCATTACCGTCAATACTTTGGTCCAGAATTGCCCCTATAGTTACAAAATGGGTCAAAAATGCCCTTTTCTGAATAAATATTTTTTTTTCTTTTTAAACACATCTTCTTCCTAATTAAAATATTATTAAAGAACACTATGCTTTCTTTCTTCTTAAATCACTTAAACAAATAAAAACGTAGGAAATAATTTTTTCCTTCTTAATCCCATTTTATCAATTAAAATAGAATAACTTCATGTACCCTTTCGACAGATAATATATGTCATATATATAAGATCATAGTATATCCATCATTAATTTATATTTATATAACGATAAATAATAAAAATAATATAAGAAATATTTTCATTTTTTATTTTTTTTCTGCATTAAAGTAGGATAAACATTTGCTAATTTTTTTAAAAAAATATTATTAGAAAAAGAATGTATTTAAAAAATAAATAAATATATATATATATATATATATATGAAAAAATGAGCATTTTTGACCCATTAAATAACAATAAAGGCATTTTTGGACCAAAATATTGATGACAAGGGCATTTTTGGACCAAACTACAAACGGATGGCATTTTTGTTCTTTTCATATAGTTTAAGGGCATTTTTGAACCAAAATATTAACGGAAAGGACATTTTTGAGCCAAACTATAAACGGAGGGGATTTTTGTTCCTTTCACATAGTTTAAGGGCATTTTTGACCCTTTTACCTAAATTAAATAAACAAAAATTATTTCCCTAACAATTTAAACATGAGATGATCAGACAATTCAACCTGACATCAAACTAATAAAAATCTTAGATAAGTGAAAATAATTTAATTTTTCAAATAAGATAATCACATCACTCAGAAAAGAAGTACGTGAAGCTATCTTTGAAATTTATAACCATAGTTTTATTTTCATTTGTGTTGACTATTAATTAATGAGATAAGTGCATTATCCTTATAATTCATATCGCTGACTTATCCTATTCAGCAAAATATAATTAATAGTAATAAATATACACTTGGTCGTAATACTTCAGCTCTTTGCTCATCATCTTCAATAATTGAAAATTAAAATACTATTCCCTCCGTTTCAAATTAATTGAATTGTTGGGATGTTTCACACCCTTTAAGAAAAGAAGATTAAGACATAAATTGGACATAGCTTTCCATTTTTACCCTTATTAATTATTGTCAAGTGTATTATTAAAATAACTAACATTAATTATAATAACTAATTCCAATACTAACTAATGAAGGGTAAAATTGGAAGAATATTATAAAAAGTAATCTTGAATATTGAACAATTAAGTTAATTTGAAAATAAAAAAATAAAAAATGTCTCAACAATTTAATTAATTTGAAATGGAGGGAGTATGCATTTGTCGTGTCATTTAAATCTTATACATCGTAAGTACGATAATATCAATACATATTGAATAGTAGCGCAAAAATATTGAAATAATTGTACAACTTTATTTTATTTTATTCGACATTATTGATAAAATGAAGTATGACAGCAGATCTAGTTTGAATTTGGTTATTTAAATGAATTTCTTTAACAAACTTGGAATTGACAAAAAGTTGTTGTATAACAATTTCGTTAATAAAATAATGCCATATAATTAAAAGGATGTAATATATAATAACTGTATCTTATCATGAATGTCCATTGTTGGCGAAAGTACAATTACAAATAAAAAAACAAAATGAAGAAAATAAAATTTTTTCAGGTTGAGGCACGTATATTTTACTATTTTTAATGAGTTTTAAGTCTACTATAACAATTATTTATCGATCCAACAGTAATTTTTTTGACTTGTCCCTAGTCCAGGATAAAATATCCCAACAATACTATATAATTCAAGAAACTTTATATAAGAGTTGAGTCTATAGCTCCACCAAATTTTTTTTGGGGGAAAATGACAAATATACCCTCGAACTATCGTAAATGGTATGCAAATACCCTCCGTTATACTTTTGGGACATTGATGCCCCTGTCGTCCAAAAACTAGAACATATATGCCCTTCACTCTAATAGAAAGACTAAATAGGAACATGTGGCGCAATCTTATCCGTCAATCCGATATTTAATAAATGTCGGATCGATGCATAAGATTATGACACGTGTATATACGTTAGTATAAAGGGTATATATGTTCTAGTTTTTAGATGGCAGAGGCACCAAGGATATATATCTTCCTTCAATTAAATAAAATTCTTTTTCTAACTCACTTTTTCTTGCAATCTATGGGTTTTTTTTTCTGGAAAATAAAATATTTGAGACGTGATATCTCGTTCTCCTCAGGGAGATTCAAGCTCATTTAATAATTCTTTACTGATTCATTATTAACTTTCTTGACTTGTCCCCTCCAAAATAAAACAACTCAATAATACTATATATATATATATAAACAAGCTTTGAACAAGAGTTGAATCCTAAACTCTACCACAAAAACACATTCCTCCAACTAAATTAATGTGGATCGATCAATTTCATCTATATTTACCAGAGGAGAAAAGTGTAATTTAATTAGACTATTTGAATTGTGACTCATTTATAAATTTTACCGGTTTTAACACTCATCCAATTCGCTAATTTAACCCTTTACATCAGAGCACGAAACTTATGTAAATTTTATCCTATAGTTTATCAATATGGTACACTACTTATAGACTTCAATTATATATGTTGTGTATACGTATATATAATATATGTTTAGTATATGTATATGTGATATAAAATATACACTATCTATACACTGTATACAGATTTTGTAAACTAGACGGTCAAAGGTATTCAGACGTAATTTTCCCAATTCTAAGTCATAAAACATGCAATCCAATACCTCCCTTCAATAATTGGGCTCTGTATGGCCCATTATGTCTTAGAGTCAGCCTTTGACGGATTTGGGCTTATATGAGCTAAGTTGGGCTGGAGACACCCACTGATTGGGCTGAAACTGAGTTCAGTAAGCTGGACAGTAAGAAACATAAAAGTGCGCGTTTTCTCCCTCAAATAGGTTAATCTTTAATTTTTGCTCTTTATCAATCGAATTTATGCTCCACGAGCCATTACGTTTTTAGAAATTGAAGTTATGTCCAAACATAGCTTGTGTGATGTTATAATACGGAAATACAAACTTATTCCCCAAAAAAATATTATTTGTTTTGAGAAGTATAAATTAAAGATCAAAACAAAATTGTGACAAAAGTGCAAATAATCCAAAAAGAAGATCATTTCCTAAGTGGCTATCTGGAAAGGGTAAAAGGGCAAAAAATTCTACTAAAACGTTTTTTTTTTATAGCGGTGGTGTCTGTGCCAACTTCGTGCACCTTGACTAATACCACATGATATCACCTAGTATTTTTCGTCTCCACTAAATTTTGAACTTAAGACCTCAGTATTCTCAATAACTTTATTGATCACTAGACCACATCTTCTGCTAAGAACTTCACTGTTTGGCCCATCAAGCCCATTGTTTCGAAAAGGTTTTCAGATTAAATTGCTTTAATAATCAGAACGGTTTAGTGTATTAACCGGATATTTATTCTAAAATATACCAATTTATCGTAGTTATAAGTGATAAGTTGAGGTTCAACTTGCACTAATTAATTAATTCATTAAATAAACAAACCTAACGTTACTATTTTTGATAGTACTAATCATTAATCTTGCTCCTACATGACAAAAAAGTAGTTTTCTTAATAAACTTAGCAACAAAACAAGCTTAATCTTCCCTTTCTTTTCTTGTATAATCATTTATTAAGTAATTAATTTTAAGAGAAGCAGCACTTTCTCTCGGTGATTTCTCAATTCTTAAAGTTCAAACATAAAATTCTGGTTTTTCTGTCACTTATAATGATCAAGAACTTTTAACTTAATATTTTTTTTATCTTTGTTACTCCATCAGTCCCATTTATGTGATAATATTAGATAGGTTCGAAATTTAAGAAAATGTTTTTTTTTCTTTTAAATAAAATTATGATCTAAAATAAGTTATAAATACTTATATGATTATAAAATAATATTATAAATAATAAAATGAGAACTTTAAGATAATTTTAAAAAATATTAGAATATTTTAAAATAATTTACTAATTAAAAAGAAAAATATATCACGAAAAAGGACTACAAAACTTATAAATATTTATCTATATCAAATGTTTATATTAAATTAATACAATTTATTATAAATAAATATTACATTGCGTCCATAAATTAATTTAATAGAACTTATTATAGTTAAGTATTACATTGCGTCCATAAATTAGTTTGACGTAAGCATTAGATTTCAAGAAGACTTGTCGTTTTGAAATCAAAATGTCACTTCCACTTTTTGCTTTTATTATTGTCGTGTTCTACTTTCACTTTAAACCTTTTTTTCCCTTTTGTTGGTTTTGTTGAGTATATATATGCTTTTTATTTGTGATAATGGGAAATAATTAAATGAGGTCTCCAACTCACCATTCAAGTCAACCTAGTAAGTGAACAGCTAAAAAATATCACATGGGGAAATATCATATTTAAATTACTCCAAAAAATCTTCAAGATTAGTTTAGTTGAACTAATAGGCATATTAAAATAATTAAGTAACGCCCACGATTATGTTAATTAATTAAGAACTGATCATTTTATGATTACATTAATTGAACGATCTTGACTTTTGATGCTCAAGTATATTGTTACTCTCTTTAATTCTTATTTTTCATGAATTTTTTTGTTGAATTCAATTCTACGATGTGGAGGGCTGGAGGTAAATCTATAATAGTTACGACTTATGATATGATGAGTCATTGTTTATTAAAAATCCTCATGAAATGAATGTATTTTCTTTGTCCACATCGTATATATTCTTTAAGCAAATGTAAAGTGTTTTTTCTAGGGATAAGGGTTTGAAAAATACCCCAACTTTGGTCGGATTTGCTGTTGCGATACTAAACTTTCATGAGGACCTATTACCTCCCTAGACCATTTAACACCATATTTTTTATTCCCTGAACTATTTAATAGTGTATTTTAAAGGTATATATGTGTCCGTGGACACATTACTATTTCTAATTTTGCATTATTTTTTATGTCCACATGTGCAAATATATATATATTTAAAATACGGTATTAAATAGTCTAGGGAGGTAATAGGTCCTCATGAAAGTTTAGTATCGCAACAGCAAATCCGACCAAAGTTGGGGTATTTGCAAACCTTAGCCGTCATATTATGATGGAAAAACAATCTATTTAATTTCCATCACTCTTAATAACGTATTTATACATGTAGAATTTCAAATGAGAATAAATTAATAGGCCAACGATCTAATTAGCACCATTCATAAATATTCACAGCCAAAACTACTTCTAACATTGAGAAACCAGAGTTAGAATTTGATTTTAGATTTTTCCATGAAATCTAACTTCTCCACCAACTCAATACAATCATAGACTATGTTCCAAACCCTAGTGCACGAATCACGATGATATAATATTGTATATTAGTTAATTAAGTTCAATAATTTGATTGGCACAATTAGCTAAGAATAGCAAATACAGCTCATGTTCCTAATCCAACTTGTTATACAGAGAAAAAGAAATGTGACGTTTAACCGTCGAAGGTTAGGGTAGAGTGATAAATTCAGTTTCATCATTAATTAGAAATTTTATATTTGTGTTTTAGTATAAAAGAGTAATTTACCAGAATGAGGAGAATGATCTTGAACTTTTGAACTCATTTTATGGGCAAAATTTCAAATTTAATAAATTTTAACTTCTAACTTTAAAATTTTTCCACGAAGCAAACGAAGATAAAAAATTCAAGGTTATTAAATGTAATTTATAGGATATGGAGTCATATTTGATTGATAAAAAAAGTATTTTACTTTAGAATGAAACTTTTAATGCGAATCAAAAGTAGTTGATTCAAAATAAATATCAAATAATCGTGAGAAACAATAATAAAAAAAAAAAGGTGACTTTCCGGAAGGTGTATGTATAGACAATTAGAACAAGTTGGTTAGTAGGAAGAAAAAAAAAACAAAAAAAAATAGACAAGAATAGTAGTATACACTATACTATATCTTCAAAAATGCACATTTCATGATTGGCAACAAATATTAGTATACTATTTTTTTAATTTTTCATACTCAAGCAAGAATTACGTCAATTAAAATAACAATATATACTATGCAATTAAGAACCTAATTAAAAGAACGAATAAATATGAAAATAAAAAGGTCTCAACAATTATTATCTGAATTTTTAAAGTGAAACTTATTTGATGATAATTTTAAAAAGTATTGTCCACTCACAGTTCCCCACATCCCTCACCTGCTCCAAATGCGACCACCACCTACCCATCCCTAAATAAATAAACCCACAAATTCACAAAAAAAATATTAGACATTTATAGTTACTTTACTACTACAAATAATACATTAAAAATCTACTATTCTTTCAACTTTCTGAAGAACTTTGCTCTATTTGTCCAATGGGAGAACCACAAGTAGAAAATCAGCTCAACATTTCTTGTAAGCTTATTTTCTCACACTTTTTCATGTTTTTTTCTGTTTTCCTAATTCTCTAAACTAATTAGTATTTTTTTAACTAATTCATATAGTTGAAGAGGAAGTAAATATGGCCAATAATTCAACTTCATGGCGTGAAAAATACAAGAGATGGATTGAAATAGGGTTCAATGCCGTATTGATTCTAGTTTGTCTATCAGCTGCAACACTTCTCGGCGAACTTTACTACAGAGAAGGTGGAAAAAGCACTTGGATGAATTCACTTGTCCAAATGGTTGGATTTCCGATACTTTTCCCTATTCTCCTCTTGAAGAAGAGGGAAGAAAACAGAGAGGACGAAGAACATATGCACAAGAATACTATTAATAGTAATAATAAAAATCCATCCGTTTGGATGTTTTTATCCGTCTATGTTTTTCTCGGATTACTGTTAGGCGGAAGCTGTATTTTGAATGCAGTCGGACTATTACACCTCCCCGTTTCAACATTTTCATTGATTTCCGCTAGCCAATTGGGATTCAATGCCCTGTTTTCCTTCTTCCTCAATTCCCAAAAAATAACAACTTATATAGCTAATTCCATTATCCTACTCACAATATCCTCAATTCTCCTTGTCTTCCAACCTGACGATTCCTCATCAACCGATTCATCGAAAGGGAAAGGCTACGTTTTAATCGGATTCATCTGCACTCTCTTCGGTTCAGCAGGGTACGCGTTGCTGTTATCAGCCACAGAGCGAATTTTCAGAAATGTAATGAAAAAACGCACATTGAAAGAGGTGATGAGCGTTGTGATCTGGCAATCGTTTTTCGCCACCTGTGCGATTCTAATTGGCCTATTCGCGAGCGGCGAATGGAGATGGATTAAAACAGAGATGAATGAATACAAGCTTGGGAAAGTGTCATATGTAATGACATTAGTGTGGAATGCATTAGCTTGGCAGATTTACACAATTGGTTTACTAAGTTTGATTATGAAAGTATCTGCATTATTTGCTAATGTGATTACTGCATTAAGTGTGCCACTAATTCCAGTTCTTGCTCTCATTTTTTTCAATGAGAAAATGAGTGGAGTGAAAGTAATTTCAATGATTTTGGCAATTTGGGGATTTTTATCATATGGTTATCAGCAGTATCTTGATGAAGTTAAGCTCAAAATTGAGTTATCAAAGGCAAAAGAAGAAGCTGAAGTATCACTTGTTGAAACAGGATTGAATCATAGAGCTAATTAATATTAATTGTACAAATATGTAAATTTATGGATACTTTCTTAATTTGTTTCATATAATTATTATCTACTTCTAAGTTAATGTTACAAGGTTTTTTTACTAGAGCTTTTGTTTTTGTTATTCAACGTACAAATAGTTTCTTGTTTCATGTTTTATTATGATTAAGTTAATTGGATTAAAAATGACACTTTAACGTATGCCTAGAAAATAAGGAATTAGCGATGGACAAAATTTCATACTAATTTCATTTAGCTAAGAATTTTTTAGCAATAAACTATAGCCAGGAATCACGGATAAATTCCGATTAATTTAATGTTTTCTAGGATTGAAATTTTGTCTGGAGAACAGGAAAAGGTGAAGTCTAATAGAATGAAGATTTCAATCAACACTAATCACGATTAGTTCATTTTAAAAGTGACTGCTTGTGACCCTATCAGATCAATTACATTAATTAATTAAAGTTTATGTAAATATCCAATAGGGTTACGTTTAGGCATACCTTATCCCCTTCCTAATATAATGCAATTAACAAATCAATCCACCAACATGAATTGTGGTGTAGTGATGGAACTGTTTCACTCTTAATCAGAGATTTCGAGTTCGAGCTCTATGTATGGAAAAAATCTTGTTAGATCCAAATTTAGTGAGGACTTTTAAAAAAAAAACAAGTCAATGCATTACCCACCTATAATGTTTGGGCATGCCTGCCTGTTAGGATGGGCTTTAGAGCTACTTTCAAGTTCTTTTAATTATTTTTTCCTAGTGTTTAGTAAAATTTAACTTAATTTTTAAGTATTTTTAAGCCCAAAGCAATAAATTACAATTGTCCAGCTTATTGGTCTTGGCTTATTTTTAGCTTAATAACAACTATTTTTGCTTTGATATTTTTTTTTAAATCATAAATAATCAATTTTATTCAATAAAATCACTAAGCATTTAAAATTTACAAGCTACTTTTCAACAAATCCAAACTGATTCATTCTTTGTTTAAAAAAGAATGACCTAGTTTGAATTGATTACAAAATTTAAGAAAAAATAAACTTCAATTTTGTAATTCTAAATTAAAATTATACCAAATGTATCAAAATGTTCTTTAATCAAATAACCTTAAAATACCACATGAAAAATTAAAAAAGAAATAAGTCATTCTTTTATGACGAAGGGAGTATTGAATTATTAAATGATGGAAGGTGGATCCTTGTCATAGATATTTCAGTAGACTTAACGTATGGACCAGAAAATATTTTTAAACCAATTTTTGAGAAGCATGTTTTGCATGACATCGAGTTAGGCACTTGGACATACGTACTAAACCTTTTATTTTTGCTTTTAATGGATCCAGACTGTCATCTCATGACTCATAATTGCAATGCGGAACACTTATTTTATACGTATAAAATTTAATTTGACTTTAATTGATATCTATATTTTTTATTTAAATTTTAAATGTGTATAAATAAATACTTAATATTGTATAAAATTAAATAGATAAGCACACACATCTTACATGATATATTCAAATCAATTTAAGCATATCAAACACGAATTGAAACATATATAAGAGTCCAAGTTATTATGGAAGATCATATTCTTTTTTATTTCTGAAGCTAAGATACAAAATATGAAAATTCATAATATACTAATTGAGTTATTCCTTCTGTTTCAATTCACATGACAAAGCTCATACCTTGTGCATGAAATCGATCGACGTGCATTTGATCTCTTTTCAATAAATTGAACACCTTTTAGAAAAGAAGAAAAAGAAAAAGTTTTAACTTGATGGATTTTACTTCACCTAAAAGAAATAATGAACTTGCTTTCAGTTAGAAAAAGATTCTTGCACATATTTTTTCACCTAATTACTGAAAACATTTGTTTATGGAGAATCTCCTTTCTGGCATCATAATTGCACTAAAAATTTAAAAATTTGGTTTGAAATTTGTCCTTTGTCCACTATACCAAATCATCTTATTTTTCAAATAGGATAAATATTTGCTAATTTTAAAAAATATTATTAGAAAAAGAATATGTTAAAAAGAAAATAAATAATATATTTATTTAGAAAATGAACATTTTTGACTCATTAAATAACAATAAGGGTATTTTTGGACCAAAGTATTGACAAATACATTTTTCTTCATTTCACGTAGTTTAAGAATATTTTGACTGTTTTCCTTATTTTTAATGGAAAAAGGTCATATTTAATTTATTTTTATATTATCAAAAAAAGTTTAAATAATCCCACCTTAAAATAAATATAGTGAGGGTTGGAGTTCGTCTGTTCTAATACCATGTTGAATTGTGTGATCATCTCATCTAAAAAACTTAAGCTATTAGAAAAAAAACACTATTATTAGTTAATGATATTCTTCACAAACTCATCCTAAATGAAGCTTTAAATTAACATCAATAATAGAATATTGTCAAAGTTTTTTTCTTTTTTGACCATTTCAATAACACTTGTATTAGCTAAGTTGATGATTCTCGACATTCAAACACACATGATACTTTAAAAATCTCAACAACTTGGAATTTTGATGAGTCAACAATGAAGAACTTCAATTATTTTAATCTCATCTTCGAATTCGAAGAACCCAAATTGAATCCAACTCAATAATATAGTACGCAAGAGAAAATCTCAGCTAAAAAAAACCAATCCAATAATTTTCAATACTTATTTGATCTACATCAACTTCCAATCACAAAATTCGAATATATATCGCAACTTCTCTCAACGTGCATTCTAATTTTATTTCATTTATCCAAATTGACGGAATTTCAAGCACCACATCAATTGAACTTTCAAAAAATATTAGGATAGAATTTGGACAATAAACTCAAACAAGAAAACACGTAGCAAAGAAGATGAAAAGAAAAAAAATAATGGGTCTAGGTCGAGTCGGCTCAAACGGGCGTATTTCTAAAAGAAAAAAAATTGGCTATTCAAAATTGAGGGTGGATCATTTGATTCTGACCTTGATATATGTCTTTTCGTAAAAAATTAAGGACCAAATTGTACCAAGTATAACACTAGGTATATATTTGGATCGAAAATATTAGAAGTTGGGTCTATTTTGATCGAAAATATAATAAAAATTATATTTAAATTATTTCAAATAGTACAATGTATATTTGACCCTTTTCCATATTTTTAAAATGGCATCTTTTAGAGATGTATGTAATGTAATAATAAAATGTGAAACATTTTTGTATAGTCTTAAATATATACGTCATGTGGATTGTTTTAGATTTTAAAGAAGTACTAAATATAATAAATAAAAAAGAAACTAATTAATCAGACACATAAATTAAAATGGTGAAAATAATAATTTTGAGAGAATGGTGAGTGTGGGGGAGTGAGTAATGACAAAAAAAAAAAACATCACGTTATCAATTGTTTTACGTTGTATACCATAATAGGTAATTCAAAATAGATGACTATGATTTTGTTATTAATTAAGAAAGAGTAATGATGAATCGAATATAAAAATCTTGTGTTATAATTTGTTTCATTAAAAGGGAAAGGTCCATTTTTGTACGCTTATATTTGTTTCTTGCTAATTATATCAACCAAATCCGAGGGCAACTTTTATTTAATTCATAATTGACTAATTAACTTGACCATGACATTTTGCTGTAAATTTAATTTTGTTATAATATTTAGAAGGAAACTCAATTACTCCATTATGCTTCCTAAAATCTAATTAAGAACAAACTTTCTGCTCCATCGTTAGGCCTTTTATTTAAACTTATATAGAATGTATCCAAGTTAAGACCATTTTTTCAATTATCCAAGTTTAACACTTTGTGCAAAATTTAGTAAGTGGGGTACGTACTACGTATTACCTGCATGTGACAAGAATGATAAAAGCCCTTCAAAAATAGTCAAATTATTTTGATATTAATTTATTTCACTTATTTTTTTGTATCAAGATTTTTACTAAGTGGATCTAAAATAAAAAGTAAACACACGAAGAAGCCATATGCGAACTCAAAATTTAAAGATTTTAGGTGCACCAATATACCTAGCTAAACTTAAAATAAAATTAGCAAAAAAAAGTCTTTAGCTAGATTCAAACCCTGGTCTCACGAATACAAGGACACTCATATACTTGTATTGGGTGCACTGCTCATTATATCCTAATTTTTGTCAGTTTCTCAAGATATATATATATATATATATTTATTTATTTATTTATTTTATATTTTTTTTCCGAAGTTAACTGGTGCACGTGTAGTACCCCCACTTGCAAGTGTGGGTCTGCCTTTGGGCGGAACTAGAATATTAACCTTATGAATCCGTATTTTATATGACGATTTTCAAGTGTTAATAACTGGATTCTAAACTTAATATTTGTATATATTTAATATACTACTTAATACAAATATATTATTTGAACAAAAAATATTGATTTCGGCCTAGCTCTGCCCCTATGAAGAAGTCAAAAATGATTCAACATCTACTACTGTATATATAAATGTATAAAAGACAATCTAATCATGTATAAATAATATAACTTTCTTTCGAAACAATTTCGAATGAACTATTCTTGGCCCTACGCCCCTACCTGACTCCGCCCTGTTCTCATGCAATTTAAAGCCACCAGAATCCTAACATGAGATTCATTCGATCAACCTTTTCCTTAAATCCATAAAAGAGAGAAAGAGAGGAATATTAAGACAAATAGTTTGTCAATTGCCATGGGAACTGTTGCAGAAAAGGAGCTGGATATCATCAGTAAGATTTCTCACATTATTGAGTCTTCAACTCAATTCAACTTAAAGAAAAGAAAAACTTCTCTCATTGACCTTTATATTCTTTGGTTTATTTCTTTACTTGTTTTTAAATGACATATTACATAAATGTATTGTTTAACTTGATCAATTAGTTGACATCGATCTATGACCTCCAACTTTGAATGTGCATTATAAATAGACAGTTAAATTTGTATAAACTTGAACAGGTAGAAACACGCGTAATACGTCCTATGTTGCATATACAATTTATTTTGATAAATATATGTCAAGAGAATTGCCACGTCGGACATGTGTGTTTACTTATTCAATTTTATATAAATTTAAATATCTACCATATGTACACGCCTAAAGTTGAAAGTCCAGTTAATGCCAAATTAAAAACCACTCCACTATAGTTACGTTCTAGTGGAAGGTAAGCTAAGTGATGTTGCAGTAGTTGATAGACAAATAATTTATGCAATCTACATGACAGTGTATGTGAAGACTTTTTATGTCATCAATGTAGTCATATTATCACTTTTAATTTACATTTTACATACACTCTAATAGTACTGCTCATAACTGAATTTCTTATATATATATATTTTTATTTTTTTTCATCTAAGTTATTATTCATGACAGACGTCCAAGAAGAAACTGATCCAAAAACGAAGAAGATGGATGCATTAATCGTTATACCAGCTGAAACTCCAAACTCTGTTAATAAGTACACGAAATGGCTCGAGATAGGCATTTACGCCTTGATTGTACTTGTTAGCCAGTCAGTAGCTACAATACTTGGAAAGTTGTATTACAACAAAGGTGGAAAAAGTACCTGGTTGATTTCACTAACTGAAACTATTGCTTTTCCCATTCTCTTAATTCCCATGATCTTTAATTGCACCAATAATAATAATAACAAAATCCCAAAATTAGAATATCATGACTCAAAATCTCCTTCTTTGATGACCAAATTATTTATCTATGTATTTCTTGGCTTTCTAGTTGGAGTAGGCTGTGGTTTATTCTCAATTGGCCTTTTACATCTCCCAGCCTCAACATTCTCTCTTATTTCCTCAAGTCAATTAGCTTTCAATGTCTTGTTCTCCCTCTTCATGAAACTCGAAAAAATTACACCTCTCATCGCGAATTCTATTGCCCTCGTAACCATTTCCTCCCTCCTCTTAGCGTTAGATTCATCAAACAAAGCATCGTCGTCGTCGTTGTCTAACCATCATAATGCAATTGGCTTTATATGCACGCTAATTGCTTCCGCTTTGTTCGGTTTACTGTTTTCCTTAACAGATCTCTTATTTAGAAAATTCTTAAAAAAGAATACGTTGAGAGAATTTATGGACGTTATTATCTGTCAATCGTTTTTCGCCACGTGTATTATTCTGATTGGCTTATTTGCTAGTAAAAACTGGAGGAATTTGAAGACAGAGATGAATAATTTTGAGCTTGGGAGATTAGCTTATGTTATGATATTAATTTGGATTAGTGTGTGTTGGCAGCTATATACTTATTGTCTACTTGGATTAATTATGAAGGTGTCTGCTGTATTTGCTAATGTGATTACTACGTTGAGTGCACCGTTAATCCCGATTATGTCTGTGATTATCTTTAATGATAAGATGAGTGGGGTGAAAGCAATTTCAATTGTTTTAGCTATTTGGGGATTTTCTTCTTATGCTTATCAACAGTACCTTGATGAGCTAAATCTCAAAGGAGATCGCAACGGCATTGAGGATGAGTCTACTGATCAACAAACGACTACTATCTAAAGAGTACTAAAAGTGGTTGATGTATGCTAAAGAAAATTCTACATTATATATAGAATAATTAGCTAGGTAGATCTAGCTTAGGCTGTTTTTACTATAAATATAATAATGTCTTGGTATTTCTATTAAAAGGATGTTGCTTTGTTGCTGTTATTGAAATATAAATCGTATGCTTTGCCTTTTTCTTTGAGTTAGTAAAATTCGAATCGATCTTCAATTAGTACACGGGAGAAATATCAATAGAAAAGTGTGACTTTTTTGGTTTTTCTAAGAAACAGATGTTTGATCATGAAAATTGTGAGTATTTAAAAATTGGAGTTAGTTTTTTAAATTTGTTTGTGAGTAATTTCGAGTGAAAACAATTTTTCAGTGTTCTTTCAAATTTCTAAAAATTCTAAATTTTTATGAGCAACGTATTTTTTAGAGTTTAACTTTGAATAAAAGTAAAATCATTTAATGGCCAAACGTCCAAACGCCCCCAATGTAAATCACAATAAATGCACACTTTTTACACAATCTGCATTCTCAATGCATGTGCGTGAGTCTCACCCTAATTAATAATATAACTAGTGTACTTGTCCGCGCTTTGCGCGGTTCTATGAATTAGTATTAATTAATATTATGATTTTATAAAAAGACAATAATTATAATGAAATGCCTCTTCATGATTTTATTATATTTTTAGATAATAGATATATATCTTTTATTGAATAAATATATGTGAGACATTAACACTGTATATGAAATTATTTATTCAAATTAATGTATAATATTACGCTAAATAACGTATCGGGAAAAAAGTGATGAAGAAATTTGGTTGCCTCTTCATGATTTTATTATATTTTTAGATAATAGATATATATCTTTTATTGAATAAATATATGTGAGACATTAACACTGTATATGAAATTATTTATTCAAATTAATGTATAATATTACGCTAAATAACGTATCGGGAAAAAAGTGATGAAGAAATTTGGTAATGTATGTATCTAAGAGACAATCTAAGAGCATGTTTGGCATGACTGTTGGGAGGCCAACAATGTTTTTTTGTGAAAAACACTTTTTAAAAAATGAATATTAGTGTTTGACAAATTCTTAAAATTGCTTTAAATGGAAGTAGTAGCAGTTTTTCGGTTGTTGGGAAAACTAAAAATTTCTGCTTCTTACAAAAAACAAAAGCAGAAGTAGAAAATTATTTTCTTGAAGACTAAAATATCTCTCTCATATATACATATTTACAAATATATCCCTTATTAATTAATTAACATATCTCATAAGTTTGGCTAAGTTTCATTCAAAAAAAATTATTTTTACTTTTATGTAATAATTTTTATTTTATTTATGTTTTTCAATTATTATTACTTTACATTTTATATATTATTTTACAGAATCAGAATTAAATGTAACAACAACATTTTTGTAGGATTAAAAATATGAAGGACTTTATTTTATTTTGTGGTGAATTTATCATAAATAGTGGTTTAATTTGTGAAATGGTTTTTAAATTTATTTTTCTTGAAATTTTGAATTATATTTAAGTCATCGTGTTAATATTTAATTAATTTATTTATGTATAATATTGATTGAAAATTTGAATTGCATATTTTAATTTAATTAAAAATTTTCTAATAAATATTTAAAATAGTTTCTCTCTATAAAATAATCTTAATATTAAAAGTACATTGATACTTGCCATTTTTCGTAATTTGACTCTCAAAGGAATTTTTTTAAAAAGATTAGTCAAACACAATTTGCTTATCAAAACAACTTTTCAAATGAATTAGTCAAACACAATTTTCTTTTTCAAAAGCACTTTTTAAAAAGTCATTTTAAAAAAGTGTTTCTAGAAATAAGCAGTTTTTAGTAGTAATACCAAATAGGCTCTAACTTTATTTAATCTTTTATAAACAATCTAATATGATTTTAAGATGTAAAAAAAATAAAAATTAGAATATTGAAAATGTAAATATACCCTAATTACCAGTTAACATGTGGAATGGGAAGTTACCATATTAATTAAATTATGAAATACTTAATGAATTTAGATATTATTATTTTTTGAACTTTTGATTAAGAACTTTTAGGAGTACTAAGTAAGGATAAAGTTAAAACAACTAAAATCTCATAATTTGTATTTATAGCTATTAATGACTATCATACAAATAAAAACATTCCAAATAAATTTTAAGTCACATATAATATTAAGAAGTGGTATATGAATTAAAGAAAATTGTCTTTCAAGCAAAAATCAAACTTCTAAAATGTAAAAGTAATGAAAATAAATGATATTTTCAATTAATTTTGTAGACATTTTGTTTCGACGGTTTCTGTTCTTGCATAGTTCATAACATCTCTAATAACATCTATCTAAACAAAATAAATAATTATTTAGGGGAAAGATAGAATATCAAGAGGCAGAGGCATAAATTATTAGTGATTAATTATTTTTTTAAAAATTGATGCACATTAAAAATCTTCCTTGGATTGATGCTAAGGAACAACTTTTCACTTCTTCTTTAGGAGTTGTTGCACAAAGATGAGCAAACTTATGGAGAGGAATTTTCTTGTGGATCGACTCTTGTCAAAGAAATATTTAATTTATTAAACTAATTAGTTGATATTTTTTTTATAATTAAAGTAATTTGATGTGAATTATATATTATTAGTTAGTTAAGAATAAAAGCTACGGAGTATGAAGATGTATTTTTAAAACAAAATAATTAAAAATAATAATAAACAAAGGATCAATAAATGTTTTAGGCAAAAAAAAGTGTTATATCACTTTCTTTTATATATATATAGAGAGAGATTATTTGCAGATGAAAGAAATATCCACAGTTTATGAGGATGTGATTTGTTTTGGGAACATGTACAAAATCAACCAAAATTCAATATGAAATTAATATAATTATCTTAAAATTACAAAAGAAAATTTAACCCATAAAAGATAATATTATTACATTTAAATCTACATTTATAATTATGTACAAACTTGTAACAAATAATAAGTGTAACAAAATTTGATATATTGCTGATAATGACTATTTTTTCAAGCTTGAATTTTGGACAAATACTTTTTCACCAGTAAAGCCATATGTCAATTCTTCGTTATTTCCTAATAACAAAAAATTGCATCAGAATAGTACGTAAAATCAATAATTGTGCCAAAATCAAAACAAAGGACAAACTTTTTTTTTCTGAAAAAAGAGCAAATTAACACTAATGAAAGCTATGGAAATGAAAGTAAGAATGTTATACATTGAAAATAATTTTCTTTAGTATTTATAGTAATAAAAAAATAGTAACATAACGTAAGAGAAGTCCAACGAATTTGAGTATAATTATAAGTAAATGAATATTAAGAACATTAATAGTGCCTAATTACATTTGTACAGTAAAAGGGATTAAATTGGTATTAAAGTGCCTCAACGTGGGCTGCATTCATTTGGACATTTTCTGGAATCCATATATATAATTGGGTGTTATGAAGTTTTTATTAATAGTCCTTTAATTAATTAATAGAAGAAATCAACCAAAAATGTAATTAAAAATCAGGAAAATGGCAAAAAAATGAGAATAAATATAATTTCAAAAGCTGGTCATAGAGAGGTGCCACGTCATCGTTTTTATATCCAACTTTATATTAATATATAGATTACATATTTTTTCCAATTCATTTAGTAAAAAATAGATAAAATCTTGACCTCATTCACATTTTAATCATGACTAGTGGTGGCAGGGTTGGGTCAAATTTGGGCAGGTTGAAAATGGGAACATAAAATGGGTAATAATTCAATCCGCCCATATTTGATATGGGTAAAAATTGATTGGGTAATAAATGGATTGGGTAAAATACTAGTTTACCCATATTTACCCATATTTTCATGAATAAATAGTACTTTACTTAAAAATTCAATATGGAGAAAATATTTTAGTCTTTTTTTTAGATGAAAAATGTTGACAATGCTTTATTTAGTTTTATTGTATCATAAAAAAAAATCTTATAACTTTTCAATATAAAATAAATTTATGTAATAACAAGATGAAAATATTTTAATTTCAAAGTAAATGAATATTTGCATTTTAGGACTAAAATATGCTTAATGCACTTTAAGCAATGTCAATACTAATACATGATTTGCTTATTTTACACTATAATTTATTCTCCAATATAAAATTAAACAAATAAAAAAATATAATTATAATTAACAAAAGAAATTTACATATATTTAAAATATACATTTTTGGAGGGTCAAAGACTTCACCTTTTCAATTATAGAGAAGAATAATTAGTTCTATAGAATAACATAAAAAAGAAGAGAAGTTACACAATTTTTAGTGATATCGTGAATTTTGAGTGAATAAAAGTTAGAAGCTTAACCCATTTGGCTAATCTATATTTTACCCATATTTTTATGGGTTGAATATGGGTTGATACCCATATTTTACCCATGTAAAAAAACCACTCACCCAGCCCATTAAAATATGAGTGGGTTACCAAAATATGGGCTCATTTTGCCGGCACTAATCATGACCCACTCCATTTAACCGTAAACCCCTTTCAAATTTTCACTCTACTCTCTCTCTCTCTTAGATGATCAAAACCCTAAGCATTTCAATAGTCACAATAAATTTGTTTTGCAATGATAATTTCTTGAATTATGGAGTCAAAACGAAGAAGTGAAGGCCCACATGTTAATTGCTTCTTGATTTGAATGCAAATTTTGGTTAAAAAATATTATTTTTATATATTAGCGATTTTTTGAAAAATCATCTTTATTGTAGTGATTTGTTGTTATTTTCTTCTTGTGCTATCTATTATTCATGTGTATGTAGTGTTAGTTTAGGACTGATTTGAGTTTGAATGTTTCTTCACTGATTTAGTTTTGAAATTTGTTTGCAATTGCACTTTCAGGATTTACAAATTCGTTAATCTCATAACTTTTAAATAAAATAAAAAAAAGAAGAAATTGAAGCTAGTAAAGCTAAATGAAAATTTCTTTGAGAATAGAGAATTATTATTTTTTTGGTTGTAGATGGAAAGCTCTTCAACATATATCAATGGAGGTTTTGGAGAAGATGGAAAGTAAAAAAAAGTAATCAAATATATTAGGAGAGTTTCCTTATAAATTTTTATCTATTTATTTAGGCATATTAATTGGAATATAGAATATTCTTTTATGAACTTGATTCTTTTCCTCTTGCTAGATTTCATTTAGAGGCAAATAATTAAAATTTAGGAGAAATTATTTTATTA
>NW_006239127.1:1147985-1149434 GCF_000226075.1 Solanum tuberosum
TATATATATATATCTATATATATATATATATATATATGATCAAAATTGCTTTAAATTTTTTTTATATAACTACAATAACTTAAAGTTCATAACATAATGTAATCATTTAAAATTTATTTACATATAAAATTTTATTAAAAATGATTCGGATTATATTTAAAATTCATTAATATATTAGTCCAAATAAATATTATAGATTAATATAATTGAATTAATTATGTAAATTCAATAAATATGAATTTAATTAAAGCCCGCTCCATAAAGCCCATATGTCATGTCACTTAAATCTGATTGACCGAAAGGAATCCTATTCCAATCACAACTCTCCTATTTTAAAACTATAAATAGGGGTCCTCATAATTCAGAAAAGAGGACCAAGAATTCGAACAAGAAGCTAGACAAAGCTTGTGGATCAAAACCCGCAAATTCTCTACAAGTTCAAGAATTGAAGAATCCGAGAATTCAAGAATTCAAGTGTTCAAGTTCAAGTTCAAGATTTGAAGAAGTCAAGATCAAGATAAATCCCAAGTTCAAGATCAAGCTCAAGAGCCCTTGAATTATATTTAAAAAAGCGAATTTAGAGGAATCATAGAGATTGTAACACTCGCACTTGAAATAATAAAACGATTGTTGCATAATTTTGAAATAATAAAACGATTGTTACATAATTTTCCGTTCTTGATTGTTATTTTCTCGACGCGAATTTTATTGTCTACACATAAGTATAATACACTATCACAAAATTATTCTAAAAAAATATTATATTTATTGATTAAACTTTAGTTCAATAGAAAACTAAAATCGAATGTGAGTTGTTGTGTACTACTCTTTAATAAGTCGTTTGTTGGTCAATATCATTAGTAATTATATCACCATGCAATATTTCATCACTCATTTGATATTTTCGCAAATTATGAATTTTTTACGAAATATAAATTTTTGTATTTAAATAAAAAGAAAGTGAAATCAATAGAAAATTCTCAAATCAAGTTTTTTTTTTTTTTTTGAAAAATTTGAGATTTCATACCCATCAAAATACCGATTTCATCTCATAATTTCAAATTATGAGTCAAAATGAAATCATATATAGAAATGCTTAGTAAATTCCAGACACCGCTACTCATAATCACGAAATAAAATCACACATGCAAACGCTTACTAAATCTCAGGCACCACCACTCATGTAGCATAGCGTAATGAATCATCCTATTTCAATTTTCACCTAGGGTGTGTTTGGTATGAAGGAAAACATTTTCCGGAAAATGTTTTCCAATTTTCTCATGTTTGGTTGGGTTAAATGTTTTGGAAAATGTTTTCCAAATCAACTCATTTTCCTCAAATTTAAGGAAAATGACTTCCCTTCAAAACTTATGGAAAATATTTTCCAAAACTCTCTTTCAACTTCAAATTACAATTACTCTTTTGTTGAAAAAATCAATTTATTTTGTC
>NW_006239128.1:0-14159 GCF_000226075.1 Solanum tuberosum
GCTCTAGTTTCACTATTTCGTTTTTAGGGTCGTTACACTCATATTCTAGACTAAATTGATATTTTGATACACGACTTTCAGATTAGGGGTTATTTCTACAAATATTTTGTGATAATGGTTTTTTATCTATGAAACTCGTTTTTAATTGTTGAAAACTATTACTTCGAGTTGTTTAGCTTATTTCATGTTAGTAGATGATTTGTTTTCCTATCAGAGGTTTAGCGTGAGTGTCTCTCAAAGCTGGTTGGGTCCTGACAAAGTTGATGTTAGAGTCCTAGATTCGTTCTCATTACCAAAATAGGTCTAGTAGAATCTTACGGAACAGTAATCTATACTTTTACTTGATCGACATGCTATAACACTCATGAAATTATATCTTCTTTCTCTCTTCGTGTTATAACTTGATTCTAATTGGTATCTGGCGATATCAAAATTGATATCTGACTTCTTTCATTCTTTGTCCATAGATGGTTAATACTAGATATAACCGAGTGAGGGTACCATCTCCAATTGTGGAATCGACAGTGCGAGGGTGAGAAAGGGACAGGGTCAGAGAAAGAGCAATACCCACCAAGGGTCGAGCTTAGGCAGTGGTTAGGACAAGACCGCCGACCCTTCTCCTACCCCAGGTTCTAGTTGGAGAGATTTTTGAGGTAGAGTACAAGGAAGGTGCATAACCACAAGTGGAAACACAAGTTGGGGGTACATGCCTCCCCCTATGACTTCTAAAGTTGTTAAGTGGGTGTTAGCCATCTTGAGTGAGATAAATGGGAACTGGATCCACTCATATTGTGGCGACTACTCATGCTCTATATCATCATCCTGAATCTACCACTGCCGCCAAGATGGATAAAGCTTCAGGTGCTGATGAGTTCTTCCATTCAATACTAGGCCTTTTTATGACCGGAAGTGAGCATGGGTTGTTGACTAAGTTTATGAAGTTGAAGATTTTTATGAGGGTAAGTTTCATGCTTTGTCTCGCTATGCTACCCAATTTTTGGGCATGAGGAGAAGATATTTTTTCTTTATGTAAAAGGCTTGAACACTAAGTTGCAAGTCTTATCTATGCATGTGATTTCTACGTGGAAGAACTTTAATGAGGTAACTGATTATGTGAAGCGATTGGAGAAAGTCAAATAAGGTTCTTACTCTAGAGGTCCCAGTCAATAGATATACTAGGCATGTCCTATTTAGTCAGCCCAGGTGGCCATTTCGGGATCATTCAATAGTCTTCGACTCCTAGCGGCCAAGAAGGTTCTTATTCTTCTGTCAACAAGTCATCTCTTGATCGATGATGCTTTAACTGTGGTAACTTGGGTCACTTAAAAGGGAATGCCCTTTCAAACCAGCAGGTAATCAGATTCAACAACAGACTACAGTTGTAGTTTCAACAGGTGGAGGTGGCAATGGCAAGGGACACCCATAAGGTGGGCGAGGTAATAACTACACTAAATCAATAATGATATTTAGTAGCAATTAATTAATGACTATAGCTTTATTATCACTAAATATGTATTTTAGCGGCAATTAACACTCTTTGTATATGTTTTTAAAGCCTTTAGCTAAATTGGATCTAATTGCACTTAACTAATGCTTGTAAAGACTTTAGCACTCTTTATTAATGTGTATAATTATTATTGCTAAAAGTTGTTTTTATTGTAGTGTCAGGGAGGTCGTGGAAACAAATGTAACGATAACGCGGGAAGGGGAGTGTTGTTGGTGTCACTCGTACTGAGGATAAAACTCAATTTACTCGTACAATTACTTTAATTTGACTTGATTTTGCTCGAGACGCGTCAGTCATTTATTATAGATTACATAGTAATTAATACTATTAACTAAAATTATACCAGTTACATCCTATAAATTCCACCATTTTCCTCAACATCTTAAAAATTCATTAGACATTTATCTATTATACAATTATTATACTATGAAGACGGTTTTCTTCTACAATTTCATTCCATCAAAAGCAGAAGAAGAATCATGCAGAGAAAGTAAAACCCCATGGATAGTGACTCGTCACTTAGTAGAAATACGAGATCTATATCCGGCCCCAATCATAGACCTACAAAATCCATGGATGATAAAAAAGATGATTACACATTACGAGACGGTCGTCGGAAAACTTGTGTTGCCATTTGCCGAGGCTTTTGAGCATGTTTTTCGATACTGGACATTGGACACAGTTAGATCTATAACGTCAGGGCATAGGAAGAATATTGATTTATGGGATGTTACTGAAGAGAACAATCCTAAAAATTATCAGAATGAAGGGACTTTTATTGAGATGTTGCCTAATGAGGACTATGCACTTGTTTGTGCGGATCTATTTAGGAATTGTAGATTGCGCGTCAATGATGAGGTTGGACTGTATTGGGATCCTAGGTTTTTGTTCTTTAAATTCAAGTTAATTCACAGGTTTCATGCTTGATGAAATCTTTTGATGATTTTTGAAAGAAAATTGAAAGGTTGTTATACTATTAAAATCGCAATATAAGTTTACTAGTTTTTTTTCCCTGATTATTGTTGTGGAATATTAGGTTACTCCTCCATTTAAAATAACATTTTTGGTCCTTGAATAATTGCTTAATTTCTTTTATAGTCCTTGCAATATTTAACATAACACATTAAACCTTCAATTAAATAAACTAAGTGAATTTGATCCAATTGTAATATTAGCATTACAATTATATTGTCTCAATACATTCAATTTTTAAATAATTCTCCCAAGTGGCGATTCTTGATTTGGAAAAGCATCCTAAAGGGCCCAAAACAATGCTAGTTGGGCCTCTAATGGAAGCCCGGTTACCGGCGAACACATTAGCTTTTGACATGAACCATGGATCACTCCATCTATATTTATAGGGTTATTAAAGTTCAATAACTATAAGTATGTTATTTACAAAAAATGACTATAATTTATGTCTTTTTCTAGCTGTATTATTATATATGTTTTCTATTTTTCTATTTATACTCTGATACAACTTTAATTACAATGAACTATATAAGGAAAATGTATTAATTGTACAAATTCAAATTGGTATCTCTATTTATAAAACTTAAAGTATTAATATATCAAGGATACAAGTATTTATAAAAACTTAATGTATTAAGGGAAAAGGGCCTGGTATACCCCTCAACTTTGTCATATGGAGCTGATATGCCCCTCGTTATGAAAGTAGCTCATATATACCCTTACCGTTATACAAACGGCTCACATATACTCCTACCGTTACAAATGAGCCCACATATATCCTTCATTTAACGGAAGTGAAAAAATTAGTTTTAAATTTATATTTTTGACTTTTATTTTTTTTTAAAATTATTTGGGGGTATATATGATTCTTCTAGCAAGGTTCAAAGTATTTTTTAATCTTTTTCATACATAAATTATTTTTTGACTTCTTTGATTATCATTATTTGAATTTCTTATTCTTATTTTATTTTTTTCTTTCATTCCTTAGTGTAAAGAAAAAAAAATTAAAACTATTTTTTTGGTTATATTATAATTTAAAACTATTTTTTTGTCGATATTGTAATTTATCTTTGTATTTGAAGAAAAAAATTGGTCATCTATAATAAGTTCTACAAGAATATTAGTGATACACAAATAAATTTGACCATAAAAATAATAAATCCAAATTAGTCATTTAAACAATAAAAAGTAAAAAAAAAATGTTTGAAAAGAATCAAAATATACCCATATGGGATTATATTTTTATTTTTTTTTAAATGATAAAAAAAACTAAACTAAAATTATTATTTTTTCATTTCCCTTAGAGGAAAAGGGTAAATGTGAGTCATTTATATATAAGTAGGGGTATATATGAGTCACTTTCATAACGGGGGTTATATCAGCTCTGAATGACAAAGTTGAGGGGGATATCAGACCCTTTTCCCATGTATTAATATATTAAACAAGGTAAAGTTTAACAATTTAACATTTGAACATGACAATTTGGAGAATAAATAGACAGTAGTTAAACAAAAATGAATACTCCAATATAGTATACTATGAATACATTGTTGTTAAACAAAAATGGATACTTGGACAACCCAGAAAGAAGAAAAATGGAAAATAATAGAATGAGTAGGTAGCAAAGTGTGTAAGTATTCGACTGTATAAAAAGTTGAAAACACCAACAAACGTCAATCTCTTTTTGGTCAAGTTTTTCCTGTAATACTTGAGGCTTGGTGTTAACTCAGATATTTGTTTATAAAAAATCAACCTTTTAAATTGGATAGATTACTTATGTATCCAAATATACTTGTATTCATAAATCACCATTTCAACTTGGGTTAATATTACAATACAAGTATCTATGTATATAAGTATTCTACTATATACTAATCTGACAATCATACAAACCTCAATCTCTTTTTGTTCATGTTCTTCATATATTACTTTTTTTTATAAATATAACCATTGTAATGGAGAAACAAATAATTCTTCAATCGAAACCCTATAAAAATAGATGAAAATATAGATGTATACAAATATAATCCTCATAAAAACGAGGAAAAAATCAATCAAAAGATATCTGATGAATTCAAATTACAAAAATTACTGCTAGAATCATCAAAAGGATCTTAAATTGGAAGAAATTTGGGGGAGAAATACAAAAAAAATGTGATATAGGAATATTGATGAAATAGAAAGTGTTAATGAGGATAAACATGGGGAACCAATCACATAAACACATGCCTAGACATAATCAATTAAGTGTGTAATAATGACTTTCCTATTAATATTAATAACTTTTCTGATTATTTGTATATAATTAACTTTGCTATTTGTTGTGTAGTTATATCCATATAACATAAAAAAAGATAAACTATAGCTATTTATTTTAAATGTATATTAATGCTTGTGTAGTTTTTTTCCTAAAAATCTAAAATGATTAGAAGTTCATACTCAAACCCAAAATAATTCTAAAATACTCATTCTCTCATAAATAATTACAGCCCATACCCCCCACATTAAGGCTGATAATTTCCGCTTAACTGATACAAAATCAGTATCATATATTGTATTGGTATCATTAAGGCTGATAATTTTTGCTTAACTAATACTAAATTAGTATCATATACTGTATTGGTATCATTAAATTTTCTTGTTCAGAAATTACTCATTAGTTAATGATACCAAAAAAATATTGGTGAAATTTTGTGACGACTTTTGTAAGGAGATAGAAAATTTATTACAATTATGTTTAAAAGGGTCTTGTTTGATGAAATCTAGTTATGTTTTTTTTGTAAATAGATCGAAAAGTTGTTATAATTATATATTTGAAAGAAGAGAGTTATTTAGCAATAATATTAAATTTACTGTTTTCTTTTTCTATTTCTTAGAATATCATGTTACTCCATCATTTTATTTTTTGTGTTTTAATATAATTTAACATGACATAAAAGTTAATAAAATAACAATAACTTTTGAATTGCATAGAAAGTGATTTGTTTGTGAAACAATGTAAAAATGAAAGTTTGCAAGTGTCATATTTGATGAAACATGGTGATGGATTTGCATTAGTTTTGAAATTGTAAGGAGATGGAAAGATTGTTCAAAAGTAGGGGTAACAATTGAGCGGGCTGGTTCAAATTTAGACAGTTCATAATATGTCAAGATAACAATACAATCTAAATTTACTTCTAGTCAAAATGAATTAGGTAACGGGATATAGAAGAGGTCAAGATCCAACTCAACCCAAAATTCCTCTGTTAATTACAGTCAAAACAATACAATTGCTTTAATCTCAGCAACAAAGAAATGCTAGAAAAAATATGCAGGGAACTTCATATTGAATGCAGTCGTCAACAGACAGGAAAATCTACGGGAGGAGACTCCAATGATTCCAATTCACTAACTCCATTTTCCACGAGGAACGCCATCGCCAAACCCCATGTAATGTGAACATCCAAATGACAGTGCATTATCCACACTCCTGTATTAAGTTAATATTGTTAATTTTCTAACACTGAAATGTGATATTGTGTAAAAAAGAATTGGGAATATTAGGAGAAATAAGTATTTGTTCTCTTACCTGGATTGTCCGCGACAAATCTGATGACTGTCCATCCGTTAACGGGTAAACTGGCTGTATTTCTGAGAGGTGGATTAACAAGGTTGAATTTAGATGTATCTGTTTTCGGATTAAAGTTACCAAATCCTTCTGCAATGATGTAGAAATCATATCCGTGAAGATGAATTGGGTGATTCTCAGCTGTGAAGATACCCGTCCCCTGTAACACAACTTGTACTGTCGCCCCATATTTCAGCTTGTACAGCTTAGTTCCTCGAATAGGTTGCCATAAAGAACGGCTTACGTTGCCGGTATAATTAAATTTTACAGGTGGTACAGCTGGGAAATCAGTTGAGAAAACACCAGGTATGCCTTGGTGATGTGCTTGTAGCAGGGAAAAATTGGATGGTAGCACAAAAGATACATTGTTCATACTGGCAGCGAATCGAGTTCCATTTGGACCTTGACAGTTTCTAGAGCGTGCACCTCTTGGGCAGTTCTCGAGTCCCAGCCCGACTGTGATGAATAGATTTTCATCGATTTCAGTGGGTACCTCGACCTTTCTTGGGCTTCTGAATTTTCTTGTGAAGGCTGTCGCAGTGGCTGTGTCATTATATGCTGGTAAAGACGGGGAAACCGGTTTAGTCTTGGCACAATTGGAAGAACAAGAAGCTGTTTTGTACTCGAGGATGGCTGTGGTTGTGGTATTATCAAAGGGGGCGCCTTGAGCGCTTGCATAGGCACGTGCTGCCATGTAGTATCTGCTTGGTGTCTGATCAGCTTTGATCAGGACATCGGTTGTCTGTCCTGGTCCGAGCATAAGGACTGATGTTGTGAAAGGTTTAACATAATTGGCATCTGCTCCAACAACAGTAAGCTTATGGTTGGCCACAGTAAAGAAAAGCTGCTGATTCAATCCAGCATTGATAACTCGAAGGAGGTTGGTTTCGCCAGAGTCCATATGGACTATGGTTGTATCTGCATAAATACGATTTTTATGAAAACATGTCCTAAACAGGTAAGATATCAAATCATAATTTAGTGAACGCTAGCATCGTGGTACAAATATTAGAACATAATTTAGTGAACGCTAGCATCATGGTACAAATATTAGAACTAACCTTGTTTGGAACACTTGTAGAGGTCACCTGGCTGACCATTGATGGTGTAAGCATCAGATACATTAGGAGCTGCTCCTGTTCTTGTTGCTCGTCTTACAACGTCAATAGGATTTGTATCCCACCACTCACCTGATCAGCATTTCCATAACTATCATTTCGACAAAAGGGGAAACAGAATATAGGCTAATGTATAAGAGAATGTGAAGTAGTACCAAGCAGAACTGGTGTTTCTCTTTTGGGCTTAGGAAATGGATAGTTTTCGCCTTGTTTTGGATGGATAATCAAAGCTCCATAAACGGTAGCCCTAAGCCACGAGCTGTGGGCGTGCCACCAAAGAGTTCCTTCTTGTCCTTGAATTGTAAACCGGTAAGTGTAACTCTTTCCTGGTCTAATCGGGCATTGAGTGATAAATTCTGGTCCATCTGACCATGCTGTTCTCATTTGCCTAACCCCGTGCCTTTTGAAATACAACAAAGTAGAATAAATGTCAATACATATAATCGCGTCTAACATATATCAGTCTGCAAGCATGAACTTACCAGTGAATTGTGACATTATATCGAGCTCTATTGACAACGTTAACCACCAGAGTATCCCCGTTGTTTACTTCCAATGTTGGACCAGGGAATTGTCCATTCACCGTTATGCTGTTGTGAGTTTTGCATAGCCTCTTCACTGGTGTTGCTTGAATCTGTTCCAAATGAAAAACAGAGTTCAGTATCATAATGTTTTTAAAAATTTACGACATGTTTGCAAATAACGAAAGGAAATCTTACAACAAAATCATGGTAATGAGTTTTCGCGGATGCTGCATTTGCAAAGAGAAGCAAAATGCATACAAAACAGATAGAACTCAAAGGGTTCACAATGCTTTTCATAGCCTCCATTTCTTTTCCTTTTTTACTAAAACTCGATTCGAGTATTAGTAGAAATGCAAGTTGTTTGTGAAAGATATTAGAGTTGAGTTTGCTTTTATAGATAAAAGTTGTGTACAAAAAACTTAGTTGAACTCTTGTAGAATTGATTTGTTCACCAACTTAACCTATCTAATTGCATAAATTTTCATGAATATTAATCCTTGAGTATATTATAAGTCATTTTCTCTAAGTTTGTTATATTTTCAATCATCAAGTAAACATCACTTTTATGGTATTTGCTTCACATTAACAATGTGTTGTTATTCAACAAACTTTAAGTTTGTTGTTATGATTATATACAACAACTATATTTGTCTTGTCATTTCCGCATTTTCCATAGTATTGAATTTATTATAACCGACGGATGGTATAATAAAATTATCATTTTATTAATTACTTCTTAGGAGTGTGTACTGAGTCAAATATGGATAAGTAAAAATAGACGGAGGAAGTATATTTCAAGTCCAAAGAACCAATGGCTGTAAACAGCAATTTGCATTGTTTACTACTTAAAACTCTGAAAAGTAATGACCAAAAGTTGGTTAAAACGTAAAAACAAAAAAAAAATTGTTGTGTCATAGAAGTCATTGGTTGGTATGGCACAACAAAAACTTCACCAGAATTAGAAAAATAAAAGAAATAAAATTTGAATGTTAGGTTTATTAAATCAACAATGCACATTTAATTTGTTTTTATTTTTTTATTTTGTGCATAATACATAATTATGTTCTTTAACTTGCTTTAACCAGTACTATTTATGCCCCAACATTGGATGTACACCAGTAGAAACTTAAACTTGTATAAAAATTGAACAAGTAGGCACACATGTCGTGAGTGGTATATTGCACATAGAACATCATGTAGGATGTGAATTGTCACTAGGGGTGTACAAAACCGAACCGAAAATCAAACCAAACCGCATACCGAGTCAAATCGGAAAAAAAACCTGACTAGTGGTTGGTTTGACTTGGTTTGGTATTGGAAAAAAAACCCGATTATTTGGGTTGGTTTGGTTTTAACTAAAATAAATCAACCCGAGACCAAACCAACCCGACATTATATATATAATTTTAAAATTTTATTTTATACATAAAAATATTTACTTTGATATAATTTTTAAATATTTCTTAAACTTTTTCATAATTTTTATCTTTCAATATATTATTTCAAGTTTGAAACTTAGTATTCTGAATGACTCAATAAAGATTATAGTCCACAAATGTTGGTAATTATAAAGGTTAAATCAAAATCAAATTAATACTAATGCAAAAAGAAAATCAATTCAACACTAAGAATGACAATAATATTGAATATTTGTTCTTTAATTTTACATTGGTTTAGACAATTAAAATACATAATCTAATTTTAATTTCCTTTAATATTTAGTCATGTAACTAATACTTATTAAACTTAATTTTAGCATGATTTAGTACTTTTAAATTATGATCATTTTCATTATGACTTAATAATTTGTATTATTTGTTTTACGTGATTTCATTATTATTATTTTTTGTTGGATATTTTAGTATCATTACTCATATAATATTGTGTTATTTTCTTAAGAAACACTTTAGATAGTTGTATTTTGTTACTTAGGACTAAAGAAATATTTGAAGTACAAGTAAATTATATGTTTGTATGAATACTTTAATGGAAAAACATTGTCACATAGAACGTCATGTATGACACATGTGTCTACTTGATCAATTTTATACAAGTTTAAGTATCAACCTTCACAAAGTTGAAGTAAGACTATGTTCACACTAATAATACTCTTCTGAAATTTCACTCGTAAAACTATATTGAATATGTTATTACTATCATTGTTGTCGTTAAAAAAAGGATAGAAATACTTTTGACTAACATGCTTAAGTTAAAGATGGTAAAAAGTCTTATTCAGTTTGTTAAACATTTGATTGGTTCTTAAATCTTAATTTTAATTCTAAATATAAGATTTAGTTAGAGAAACCTAAAACGACAAGTTTTTTATTTGCTAATATATGATGTCCCAAAGTAGGTGGTCTGTCAAAAAAAATTATATATGTTCTGTCAACCTTTGACTTCTACATTTTTCTTTTTATTCTTTTTTATGAAACAAAGTCTAAGACGTAGTTACATACGTTATCTCAAAATTCTGTGCTTATATTTTATGCGGCCACGTGTTATTTTTTTATTACTTCTTGTTTTTTAGAAGTATTTTTTTTTCACATTCTCATTAATAAGAAGGTTTGTGTTGCTTTTTTGTGTAATTATCGAGTTATTTTTTAGATGATCATTAACATTTTGGTACTTGCTTAAAATTTGATTTTTATTTTTATAACAATAATACGACTTAATTATCATTATTTTCCTCAAGAAATTTTAGTATTTGTCAGAAAAACAGTACAGTTAAATTATATAAAGTCAAGAACATGCATTTTAATTTAACACGCTACATTCTATTATTAGCAATTGAATATATGACATTAGTAAGGAAAAGTAACTAATAATATAAGTGAGAGTGAGAGTGAGAAACTGAGAATAGTATGAAGCTTATTAGGGCTTCGATGATAATATGAATATTGAGTTCGGAGTCGTTTGCCTTAGATCCTCCTTTTCTCAATTCATATTAAAGAGATCATCCATTCTTATATTGTATAATCCTAAAGTATACAATGTATATAATTGTATCTCTCTCCCAATCGTTGTTGCCCCATCGTCATTGCCCTCCTCTCTCTCCCCATCGTTGATGTTTCGATATCTCTCATCGTCTCCAACGAGATCTACGTGTTACAATTTGTTCTAGCAAACAGGAATTAATAACAAAGAAAGTCCTACAATCTGTTTAAGCTGAATGATTTCCTAGCCCTCTTTTGTTTTCCCATTTTTATCTTGTTTACTTCACTTTGCAATATAATGGGTAATAAGTCATGATCTTGCAACAATTCTAGCCAATCTTGAAATATCACGATGATAAAGATTTCATAGAAATTAAGGTTCATCAAGATTTTTCTTATGATAACACTATATCATCGTGTATATCTCACAAAATACATGTGTCATACATAGTGACATATAAGTGATTATTTGTGGTAGTTTATGAGATACAAGTGTATGTTGTATGTGTGACATTTTAGGGTGATGATTGTAAAGTGTACAGGTAAATGTAAGTTGATCTTGTATTCGCACGATTTCAGTTAATTCGGTGGAGATACTATATATGTGCGGATGTTGATATACTTATTAGACGTGTGGATACAATATATTCGCCACATTTTGAAACTAAAATCTCGCTATAATTAGGCAAATTATCGCAATTTTTCACAAATCTAGAGGCAAATAATGTTATATACGAAATTTTTCCTAATTTATTTCTAGTGGAGAAACAAGTATTATAAGGGGACCATCAACGGATGTGGTGCAGGTAGCGGATGTGACTACTCCTTCCTTAATTAAAGGTCTCGGGTTCAAACCCTGGTTATGAAAAAGTTCTTGGTAGGGAGCGTTTTCTCCCAAATGAAGCCTTACGTGGCGCAAATCCAAAATAGTCAAACTCCAATACAAATATCGAACACCAACTGAAAAACCAAAAAGAAAAAAGTATTATAAAGGGGGAGAAAGGGCGTTGCCTTTTAATGGAGGAAAGGGCTCAATCCTTTGTTGAGAGAAGTAGGGAACACCAAGCCCATCTCACCTTCATCAATCTAATAAGTACAAAGATTTATGGTACGAATTTTAATTTTAATTGAGTAGGTACTAGTGTATATCACTACATTTATGACTTTCTTGATCTGTCTTAATTTATGTGACATGCTATTTTTTTAAAATTTTGTTCCAAAAAAATAAAATATCTTTCTATAATTTTAAAATTCCTCTTTTACTGTATATAATATAATTTATAGCCATAGAATACATTACGGTTTGTTTTAAATCACAAATTTCAAAATTCTTCATTTTCTTCTTAAATTTTTGTGTCAAGTCAAAGTGTGTCTTATAGAGAGATGTAGAGAATATTACTTTATTGTTTATACTATATACGAATTTAGTGTACGTGTATATATTCTCATAAATTGTTCAAGTGCAAGCACAATAGTTTACCACCTACTTAGAGTCGGACAAGATTTTTGACTTATAAATCAAAAGTCATAAGTTAAAAAATTTTACTTACGATTTTTGATTTATTTTCATCTTTTTGACCTAAAAATATATGATAAAAAAAATATTTTATATTTTACCTATATATCATAACTATTTTAACTTACACAACACGGTAAATAAATCAATTCAAACAGACTCTCGATTACGTTTTAACTTGTTAGTCGATGTGGTCCATGAATGGGTAGCCAGAGTGGTCCTCGTATATTATATAGATTGATTGAAGACGACGGAAACTTGTTTGTCTATGGACCGCATCTCATGTCTCTATCAAAAAAAACATGTAACATAATGTATACAAATTATTACCGTTTTATGAATTTCATATCTATATTTTGAATGTTCATAAAAATTCGTTGAATTATTAAAAACTTATTGTCTTAGGTGGATTCATTTTTAAAAAATTATATTATTATCACTTTTCAGTAAGTTATTTTAAATATTTTATCATGTATTTAACTGAAGATTTTTTTAATGAAGGGAGTTATACTCCATGGGATAAGTGCAAGAACACTATGAAATTCATAAAATAGTTATAGTTTAGAGAAATTTTAACCTATTCGATCATTCTTGGGCTGAAAGATTTACTAGCTACTTTAATTTTTTTCAAAAATAAATAATTTTGTATCCAACTGTTGGAATGTATGCATCCACTATTGATTCACAAGACCAGGTCCTTTGGTACAAGTTAAAATGTAGAAAGTAAATAACTGGAAGTAAAATCAACACACAAGATTTTACGTGAAAACCTCCTTGCTCAAGGGAGTAAAACCACGATCTATCACGCAGGATTTTCAACTGCTTTCACTAATCTCCAATCAAAAGTGAATACATATTTCAACTACACCAATGAAACTAAACTCTTAATCTCATACTAAGTAATATGCCTATTACTTACTTAGCCAAAGCAATGCATCTATTGCCCACTATATTAACTATCATTAATTAATATAGACTTCAATAGTAAGACGACACAAAGTTAACTCTAACAATGTTCTTACACCCACTCGCACAAAGGTTTGAAACGTTTCTTATAAGAGTGAAACGAATCCTACAAGTCTAGCACATTACAAGCATTCAAAACAAGAACACACACGAATAACACTTCTACAATTGATCAGGTCCCTTGCTGTATTTTGAAGCTTGGTTTTTCTCTTTTTGAAAGAATGAATCATTTAGTTGTTTGTCTCTTGATTATATCAATCAAGAAAAATTGTTGACCACTGGACAAACAACCTCGTCCATTTCTATTAGTGAAGTACACTGACTGCTCAACCAATACACTGACAAGACAGCTTTTCAGTTGTACACCATATTGTATCTGGACGAGAACACTCTGCTGAGGATCGAGTCCCTGTAATTATGAGAATCATCAAAACACCTAGAATACATCACCATTTTTATAAAGATGAGTGCAGATCTATAAATAAAAGATGTTGTACTAGTATCTACATGCAAATCCTAAATTATCAAAAGGTCATTCGAGCACGTTAAAAATTCATCCCAGAATCTATCCCCTAACTAGAACTAGAACACTTATAGGAGTTATTGTGTCAATTTCTTTCATTTCTCTTCGTTAGACCGCTTTAGCACTCAATATTAGCTATAACCTTAACTTAGTTATTGTACCTCAGCAGCCACATTCATTGGTTGAAACAAAAGCAAAATACAGTTAGAGATTTCTTATGTGATAATTCAAGATATTTTTATGCAAAAATAAAAAAAGTTTAATTAAAATAACATGAAATTAAAGTAATTTTTGTAAGTATAATATTACATTACCAATTGACCTCTTTTTCACCTCTCCCTTGCTAAATAACCCTTGTTTAGTAGTACCACGTACAACTTTTTCAGACTTCTGAGGCATGCTCACTAATAAGATATCATAATATTTGGGACTTTAAATCCCAACATGCATGCTCTAAAGCTTCTTGTCCCTTGGGGTGTGTGTGTGGGGGGGG
>NW_006239128.1:15378-74226 GCF_000226075.1 Solanum tuberosum
GGGGGGGGAGGGGGGTATTGTCATTTTTATTTTCTATTTTGCGTTTGATATTCATATTAAAATTAAATTTGAATTCATACGTTATAGACTCATTTCTGAATTTTGTTAATAACGCTTCAAAATAGAATCTATTCTATTATAAGAGATTTCGAATTAAAGCATTTGAATTTTAATGGACATGTCCTACATGTGTTGTGTTTCCAAAAAGAAGTTGTAGAGTACGTAGATTCATTAATGATGAGATGACAGGCGGATGTAGCAAATTGAAAGATCAAATTATGATCAAACCTATCGAAAATATGCTTCGATCAAAATAAGTTGGATCAAAACGGATTAAATAACACATCATAATGCAATCGGACATAATCTAATATTTCAACGTTGTAAGGTGTATTCGGTACCGAGAAAAATGCTTTCAATTTTTTTTCATTTTAAGTTAGTCAATATTTTTGAAAAATATTTTTCCTACTGAAAATAAGTTAATTCCTTAAAAATGAGGAAACTGATTTCTCTAATGGAAATAGTTAGAGGCAGATCCACATAGAGTCCGTCGGGTGCTAAAGCACCTATTAACCGTGTAAGTTGTATGGACTATGCATATCTATGTAGAAATTAAAACGTATTAGTATAAGATTTACATAAAGCACCCAATAAACAAGTGGATTGATTGGTGCAGTGACTTATGGTGGGTGCTTAAAGTTGTTTTAGCGTTGTTGAGCCTGAGTTAGAATTTCACTCTCAACATGTTTTTTTTATATATTTTTTGAACTCCTTTAGTGAAAATTTTGACTCCGTCACTATTAAACTAAGAGAGCACCCATAATTTTAAAATCCTAAATCCGCCACCAGAAATAGCTGAAAATAAGTTTAACAAATGATATTCCACATTTACAATATCTTCCATCCTCCAACAACTTCATAACCTCTATCGCCATCACCCCACACCCTTACCTCCACTCCTACCGCTTATAATAATTATCTAAATTATATGTAAATACTTTTAAGACAATAATTTTTACTTACTTATCGAACAACATTTTAGATGTACTCACACTCTTAAATTACCTAGTTTCTCCATCCAAATTACATGGTTCAAGGTGAAATAAAGAATAGAATATTGAAAATATCAATTCAAGGTAACCTCGGATGGTCAAATGGGACTCACTTCGACTCGAGGGCCGAGCCAACTTAGGTCATATGTCATATTACTTCTGTTCTATTTTACCTGTCGTTTTTACGGGAAAAAAAATAAATGATTCAAAATAATTATCATTCTAAAAAATTAAGGTATAGTTAGTTATTTATTTCCATTTTTATTTGTAATCATAAATATTATGGGAAATAAAAAGAAGCATTAAATAAAGTCAATTTATCCATTAAATCACTTTAGAGTCTCAATTAATTTAAATTTAAACTATATAAAACACATTCTTGTCGCAGTTTTTTCACTCTCAAACTTCAAACCTACTATCTCTATACTTGAGGACAGAGGATGTGGTCATAATCCTGGTTAAAATAGATTTCAAATTGTGTACATATTAATCGTCTGTTTGATTAAACTTTTGAAAAGTCAAAACTATTTATTTTTAAAAAGTGAGATCTCTGGTCAAATTTTTCAGAAAAAATAAGTATTTCAGCAGCAAAAACTATTTTTTTCGAAAGCTAAAAAACTTATTTTTACTCAAAAGTACCTTTTTAAAAGGTCCACTTAGAAACACTTGCAAATTTTTTAGCCAAACACAAACAGTATCTACTCAGAAAAACATAATAGTAATTCAAAATAAATTAATTTTAGAAGTTTAGACACACAAGCTATAAAATCTATCTATTATGAGAGTCCACATGTGAAATGTCAATACAATAAAATACAACACAATATATTATAAAATAGTACTTTCTTTGTCCCAATTTATGTGACTTACTTTTCTTTTTAGTCAGTACCACAAAGAATGACATATTTCTATCATTCCTTTTTAACTTTAAAATGTATATTTTATCCTTAATGAAATGATTTATAGCCACGCAAAATTCTACATCATTCATTTTAGACCACAAGTTTTAAAAGTTTTTCTTTCTTTTTTAAATTTCGTAGCGAGTCAAACTACCTCCCATAAAATGAGACGAAGGGAGTAATACATAACAATCATCCAAATAGAATGTTAGAAACTCTGAAAATGAAAAAAAAATCTTATTAGCAACGCCGCCTAAAATATAAACACTGTAATGCACAAATTCAAATTTAGTCGAGCAAGCCCACCAAGAATATATAAAATTAAACAATACCTTTTTTTGAGCAACAAATATAACAGCCTTTAAAAAAAAAAAAATCTAGAGTGATACCTGACATACACAGTTATCATGTTCCCTAGAAAAGAAAAAAACTTTACTTAGATTCCTCCATTTTAGCACTATGTGTTCCTCCTCTTCACGTGCTTCCTTTCAAGAACCGCACTTATTGCTACATAGTACTCCAAAAAATACCAATTACCCTTCTTGTGGTGTGTGTAAAAAAAACACTGTCCCTATCCCATTTTTATACTTATCAAAAAGCAAAAAAAACAGGGATGTCAACTGAAAAATCCCATTTTTTCTAACAAAAAAATGGAAAATCAAGACCAAGTTCAAGACTTTACCTGTTTTTACCAGCACCCATTAGGGGTTTTCATGTTTTTAATCCAAGAAAGAAATGTGGGGTGTGTTAAAAAGAAGGAAAAATGGATACCATTTATCCAAATTTTGTTGTTTTTGCAGCTGATGATTTGTGGAGCTCAGTTAGCTTTAGGTCAAGTTTGGGATGGTGTAGTTATCACTGAGGCAAATTATCAAGCACTTGAGGCGCTTAAACATGAGTTAGTTGATCCCAGAGGGTATTTAAGTAGCTGGAATGATAGTGGTTATGGAGCTTGTTCTGGTACTTGGGTTGGCATAAAATGTGCTCAAGGACAAGTTATTGTTATTCAGCTTCCGTTAAAAGGATTTGGGGGAAGAATCACTGAAAGTATTGGTCAATTTCAAGCACTCAGAAAACTTAGTTTTCATGATAATGAAATTGGTGGTTCAGTGCCTTCATCTTTGGGTTTTTTACCCAATCTAAGAGGTGTTCAATTGTACAATAACAGGTTTTCTGGTTCTATTCCTGGTTCACTTGGTTTATGTCCAGCTTTACAAACACTTGAACTTAGTAACAATTCTTTATCTGGTGCAATCCCTGATAGTCTTGTGAATTCATCTAAGCTTTATAGACTTAATCTTAGTTACAATTTATTGTCTGGTTCCATTCCTGTTAGTATAACTCAATCGCGCTCTCTAGTCTTTATTGACTTGAAATATAACAACTTGACAGGGTCTATTCCGGATTCTTGGGGTGGAAATGGAGATAGACAGTTTAAATTAGAGTCGTTGACGCTTGATCATAACTCTTTGTCTGGTGGAATTCCTGTTTCTTTTGGGAAGTTGAGTGAGCTTCTTGAGATTTCGTTGAGTCATAATCGTATCGTTGGTGTCATCCCAAATGATATTGGAAGGCTTAGTATGGTTAGGAATCTTGATTTTTCTTATAATGAGATTAATGGTAGTTTGCCAGAGAGTATAACCAATCTGTCCTCCCTCATGGTTCTCAACTTGGAAAGTAACAATCTTGATGGTGAAATCCCGTTGGATGTAAAGAAGTTGCAAAAGTTGTCGTTTCTTAACCTGAGGAATAACCGGTTTAGAGGTGATATTCCAGCTGCTATCGGGGACATTTCTGGTCTAGTCATGATAGATTTGTCTCGTAACAATCTAACCGGAGAAATCCCAGAGTCTGTTAGTGAGTTACCTAATCTTAGTTCCTTTAATGTTTCATATAACTCTCTGTCTGGTCCTGTTCCTACTTATCTTGCTAAGAAATTCAATTCAAGTGTGTTTGTGGGTAATGTTCAGTTATGTGGCTATAATACTTTGAATCCATGTCCTGTTACGCCTTCTCCAGTTACACGAGGTAGTAAACGAAGTATTAAAGACATTATTCTCATAGTAGTAGGGTGTCTTATAATAGTCTTGTTTCTACTCTGTTGCATTCTTCTCTGCTGTTTGATCAAGAAAAGAGGTGTGGCCAAAAAAGCAAAAGATGTAAAGGATGTTCCTCCAACTGCCGGAGAAGTTGAGGCGGCTGGGGATAACGGAGGAAAACTTGTCCATTTTGGTGGAGGTATGATGTTCAGTGCAGATGATCTTCTATGTGCTACTGCAGATATATTGGGAAAGAGTACTTACGGTACGGTGTATAGGGCTACATTAGAAGATGGAAGTCAAGTTGCAGTGAAAAGAATGAGAGAAAAGATCACGAAAGTTCAGAGGGAATTCGAGAAAGAAGTCAACGTTCTTGGAAAGATAAGGCATCCGAATCTTCTGGCTATTAGGTCTTATTACTTAGGTACGAAAGGCGAGAAGCTTCTTATTTTCGACTACATGCCTAAAGGAAGTCTCTCAAATTTTCTTCATGGTAAGCAGAAAACAGATTTCCATTTGACATTCTTTTGCTTCTGTTTTTTTGAGAATCAGATACTTTCTCTGTCTCATTTTAACGTAATGAAAATTGGATTATGTATCATATCGGAAACAACTTCTCTAACTCACACAACGTAGGTAAGGTCTACGTACACTCTACACTCCCCACTCCCCAGACCTCACTTGTGAGATCGCATGGGGAGGAAATTGTTATGGAGGGGGTAATATAGCTTTATTGTTTTTGTTGCAGCTCGTGGACCGGATACACCAATTGATTGGCCAACAAGGATGAGAATAGCAAAAGGGACGACGAGGGGATTGCTGTACCTTCATACTGATGCCAACATCATTCATGGGAATCTTACATCAAGCAATGTTCTACTTGATGAAAACACAGATGCAATAATTGCAGATTATGGCCTTTCACGCCTTGTAGCTGCTGCTGCAAATTCAAATGTTATGGCCACAGCAGGGGCACTTGGTTATCGTGCACCTGAGCTTAATAAGCTCAAGAAAGCCAACGTGAAGACGGATGTCTACAGCCTCGGAGTCATCATACTTGAACTCCTAACTGGAAAGTCTCCAGGTGAGGCAGTGAATGGTGTAGATTTGCCTAGAAAGGTGGCGTCAATTGTGAAAGAGGAGGGAACAAAAGAGGTATTCGATTTGGAACTAATGAGGGATGCATCCATAATTGGTGATGAATTGTTAGTTACACTAAAATTGGCTTTGCACTGTGTTGATCCCTCGCCATCAGCTCGACCAGAACTTCAGCAAATTCTCCAGCAACTGGAAGACATTAGGCGTGAAACGCCAACTGCAGGTCCCTCGACAAGTTACTAGATACTCAGTTTTTGATTTTATTAACATGATTCTTTCATTCTTGAATTTCATTGCTAGAGTACTAGATCTGTTTCAAGTGTCTTTAAATAAAAGTGTGCAACATTGTGAAAAGTGTTTGAGCTTAATGGATTCCTAAATACCATCCCCTTTTGGCCTAAAGAACATAACTTGAGATTGAGGTTTCTCTCACTACATACATCCTAAAATTTTACATGTTTTATCACTTCGAAACAACTTTAAATATACCAAAAGCACCTTTTATTTTAGTTATATATATACATTGATGATGTAAAAAATATAATCTCTACGACTCTACGTACACATATATATATATAGTTAAAATGTTATTTCGTTCAAGAATTTATATAAAGATGACATTCCAATTCAGAGGCACGATAAAAGTTTGGGATTCTAAATTTTAGGATAGAAGAGAAAAATATTGCAAAACATGCTTCTTCTTTTTTTAAAAAAAAAAGAGAAACTTTTGTTGATAGTGGGGTTCGAGAACCCACAACTCTAGCATGAAAAACATTTTCACAGCCCCTTCATTATCACTAAACCGTCAATCAGTTTTGTTAAGAAGTTCACAAGTTAATATACATATATATATTCATTTAATTTTCTAATACACATATAGAGTCTATAGAAAAGCTAGTAAGTTCGTCGACCACCCATAACCAACAGCCTCAACCACAACTACCACTAGGAGTGGCAAACGAGCGAGTCGAGTCGAATATGAGTCGATCAAAAAACGAGTTAAATAAAAATGAATAAGTTACTCGACTCGATTCACATTTTAAATGGGTAAAAATGATTTACCCAATGGATAATATGGGTACCCATATTTATCCATATTATAATAGAAATCTTGTTAAAAGCTTTAAAACCAAAAATAATTGAAGTTTTTTTTTATCACTTCATTCCACCCCCTACCACTCCTCCCCTACCCCGCTATCCCAAAAAAATGTAAAAAATAAAAAAATAAAAAATAACCACCCCATGATCAGCAGGCAAATGCTTAACTTATGCTCAAGAATTAGCCTACTTATAGTAAAAATAATAATAAAGGAAATGAGAACACAAAAATGAATTCAAACTTATTTCACATACTCAAAAACGTCCAAAACATATAGTAGATGTAACCTGGTGCACTATTCAAGATGTAATAAATCATAAGGACGATAACAAGTGGTAATCGACGAATATGCATTAATTCGAAACCAAGCAACCTTTTATCATACAACAGCCATGAGCCAAGCAAAGAACAAAGTCAATCGAGGAAGCAACAAAACAAACTGAAATGAGTTAAAATCAAAAGGGGGTTTACCTTTTCGAGAGCAGCGAATCGGGACGGCTACAAGCTCAAAGCGACTTCACCACTTACTTCAAAACTCGAGCGATGAAATCAGAATATCCAAATCGATTTTAAACGAAGACCCTTTCAGAACCTAGAACTAAAAATGCATTCCAAATTTCTCAAGTGCAAAAATTAATTGTTCAAGAAAAATTTCCAGAAAAACCAAAAAAACCCCTCCTAAACAATGAATAAGAAGGGGTATTATATAGATGGGGGAATTAGGGCTCGGATTCTCGGGGGAAAGGATAGAATAGGAATTCTCCCACTCAATCCTCAATTCAAAAAATTTCAAGAACCAAAGAGCTGCTCGTTTTTACAAGAAATCAACCCAAATCCCACGAAATCCGGATGACAAGATTAAGATGGGCGGCTGTTGCAGAGATTTGGACTGCTGTTGCTTTGACATTTTTGGATTTGCGTCTGGGGAAGAGGAAGACGCTGGCAGGGGCTGTTTTGGTACTGTATGGATGTTGTTTATCGTATTGTAGTGTTGGAATTGTGAAGGGAAAGGGGATGGGGGTTGGCTGGAATTGCTACTGCTGTACGTATGTATTGTATTGTTGTTATATGTATTGTATTGTTGTGGGTTTGGGTTTATGGGTATGGTTGGAATGGAAAAGAATTGGGCTAGGGGTAATTGATTTGGGCTGCTGGAGGGAGTATAATGGGCTGGGAATTTATTTGTGATTGGAAATGGGAATTGGGCCTGCTGGAGTGAAACAAAAGGGCCCAAAACCCCACCCCCCTATCCCAAAAAAAAAGACTTTCTTACTACCCCACCCTTTATCACTTTTTGTTTGTTTGTGTGAATGTACATTTTTTATCTATTTAATTACCCACTTTTAAATGGGTAATATATGTATTATTCGTTTTTACTTATTTTTAAATGAGTTGGATACCCAACCCATTTAAAATGGGTAAATATGAGCGAATACCCATATTAATTATCCATTCTGCCACCCCTAGCTACCACTATAGCTAAATCACCACAATCAGTAATTGCCATAATTATTGGTCATCACAATCATATTCTACAAGTGAAGTTTGAGGAAAATATAGCGTATGCATATCTTCTCCCTATCTTTGTCAGGTAAAAAAATTGTTTTCAATAATAATCGTGTTTCAAAACATGTTAGCGAAAAATGCACAAGTAAAAAGCTACAATAACCACCGCTAACAATCATTTACAATTATTATATCAACCGTCATTACCATAATAGTATCGTATATATAAGTATTTCGTATGATACTCAGTATTTTGGTATTTCATAGATACCAAATTTCATACTAAATATAAAAAAAAAATGAAATGAAATTGAAATGCATACCGTATGTCATATACTCCGTATTAAATATTGAAATAGTCCCTGCCGTGCACATTTGTGCTACATATTTACAAATTACAAAATCTCTAGAAAGAAATAAAGGAATAAAATTGTAACACGTGCATTCTTCTCTTCTTTTTTTTTCTTTTTAAATGCTCCAAAACGAGGAAAGGAAAGACAAGAAGTCAAAGAGGGGTTGGGGGAGATTTAAAAAAGGCAGTCCGATACACTAAAGCTCGCGCTATGCACAGGGTTTGGAGAAAGGTTCGATCATAAGGGCCTATTCTACGTAATCTTACATTGCATTTCTATCAAAGCTTGTTTCCAATGATTTAACTCGTAATCTTCTGATCACATGACAACAACTTTACCCGTTACTTTAGAGCTCTAGGGGGAGATTGTGTTTTTTTTTTTTAAAAAAAGTTTTTGACAGACCACCTACTTAAAGACATAACTAATAAAAATCAAAGTTTGTTTTTGTAGGTTTCTCTAACAGAACTTATAGTTAGAATTCAAAACCAATCAAATCTTTAAAAGGATTACTTAAATAGACAAAACCAAACAGAAGAAGACTTTTGTAGTCTTTAATTTCATCATCACTAGACTTTATCCTATTACGTTTTTACCATACTTTAGTTATAATCTTTTAACAACCAAACTGTCACTTTTCTGAAGATTTTAATCATCATCTATTAGTGACTTCGGGTGTAGTAGGATTTTATAATTTCACCAATGACTTTTACCTCCTCGTCGTAACAGAGTCAGGAATTTATACTAGAATGTCATATCGGGAGTTGAACCTACAATAATAACACCACCTACGATTTCGCTCCCAAATAAGTTGAGATCGTCCATATGAATCCTCACTTTTTCATTTAAACTCATTTCATATCATCATATTAAACAAAATAAAAGTGAAAAATAAGCTTTATATGTATATGCATTGATACCAAGTATCTGTAGGTCTATCGAGACAACTTCCTTCCATGTGATTTCTAGATACTACCCCTTCTCCTTTTAACACCTTAATGTACCATATTTTCACACCTACAAATTAGTGCATCTGTAGGTTGACGCAGAACATGTGAACTTAATATCTAAAGCAACTGTTGAACCCTTAACACTAGAATATTCCCTTATATTGAAGGGATTCAACGGTTTATATATTATAATAAAAAAATTATTTTTATCCTATTTATCCGGTATAATATTTTCCGACAAAAGAAATTCAATTGGACTCCCTTGAATTTTAGTCATAACAACAACTCCAATTAGTTGGATAACAGCACATCGTTAATGTTAAGTAAAAACCATAGAAGTGATTTTTCAAAGAAAGAGACTTCTAGTGTAAGCATTTTTCATGAAAATTTATGCAGTTAGATAGGTCAAGTGGGTGAACCAATATAGCTCAACAGGGTTCAACTAAGTTTTGATAATATTATCTGTCAACCTCAGAAAATTTTTATCTCTACTTCTTCCCCTATAAAAGCAGACCCCTCAACTCTACTATCTTTCATAAACAAGCACTGACTTGCATTTCTACTAATACTCGAATCGAGTTTTAGAAAAAAAGGAAAACAAATGGAGGCCTTCAAGAGCATTGTCAAACCTTTGTGCTATTTCTTGTTTCTGTGCATTTTGCTTCTCTTTGCAGATGCAGCATCTGCGAAAACGCATTACCATGATTTTGTTGTAAGCCATCCAAGATTTCGCTTCTTTGGTATCTGCTAAGTGCTAACATTTCATAAATTTTACAAATTCTACGATACTGACCTCTGTTTTTGTGGAACAGATTCAAGCAACACCAGTGAAGAGGCTGTGCAAAACCCACAACACCATAACGGTGAATGGACAATTCCCTGGACCAACATTAGAAGTAAACAACGGGGATACTCTAGTGGTCAAAGTTGTCAATCGAGCTCGATATAATGTCACAATTCACTGGTACGTTCATGCATGCAGAACTCAAATGAACTGATATATGTTACTCCAATGAATAAGACATGATTAAGTTTCATATGACCTTTTCTCTTACTTTTTTATACTATTTTGTTGTGTTTCAAAAGGCATGGAGTTAGGCAAATGAGGACAGCATGGGCAGACGGACCAGAATTTATCACTCAGTGCCCAATTAGACCGGGAAAGAGTTACACTTACCGGTTCACAATTCAAGGACAAGAAGGGACACTTTGGTGGCACGCCCACAGCTCATGGCTCAGGGCTACTGTTTATGGAGCTCTAATTATTCACCCAAAAGGAGGAAGCTATCCATTTCCTAAGCCCAAAAGAGAAACACCTATTCTGCTTGGTAATAATTCTACCTTCTCTTATCATCGGAAGCTTTGACCAATTTTCAAAAACAATACCCTTCTGTCCCATTTCATGTGCCCCTGTTTGACTGAAAAGGATAGTGGTTCACATAAAATCCAACAGAGGGGGTACTAGTTATGCATCTGCTCATATTCTGTTTCCTTTTAGAAATATTGTTGAAATGATAATTTGGAAATGCTGATCAGGTGAGTGGTGGAATGCAAACCCAATCGATGTTGTAAGAGAGGCTACAAGAACAGGAGCAGCTCCTAATGTATCAGATGCTTACACCATCAATGGTCAACCAGGTGACCTCTACAAGTGTTCCAGTCAAGGTTAGCTCTAAATTCTAGTCTCACAGAAAATTTTAAACAGGTAACCATGAAATTTGCATCAGAAAGAAATTGTGTCTCGACTCTTTTGTACAGACGGTCAAGATTACTTCAAAAAGCAAAATTATTTTGTTCAAATACTCAAGACAGTAAAATCATCTAACACTCTTAAAAGATCAAATAATAGAAGCAAATTTATACATGGTAAAAGGAATAATTTCCAGCTAACAATGTATGCTAGCATTCACTAAACTATGATATGATATCTTACTGGTTCAGGACATGTTTTAATAGAAATCATATTTATGCAGATACCAACATAGTTCATACAGACTCTGGCGAAACCAACCTCCTTCGAGTTATCAATGCTGGAATGAACCAGGAGCTTTTCTTTACTGTGGCAAACCACAAGTTTACTGTTGTTGGAGCAGATGCCTCATATGTTAAACCCTTCACTACATCAGTCCTTATGCTTGGACCAGGCCAGACAACTGATGTCCTTATCAAAGCTGATCAGCCACCAAGCAGATACTACATGGCAGCACGTGCCTACGCAAGTGCTCAAGGCGCCCCCTTTGATAATACCACAACAACAGCCATCCTCGAGTACAAGACATCTTCTTGTTCTTCCAATTGTGTCAAGACCAATCCAGTTTTCCCATCTCTACCAGCATATAATGACACAGCCACTGCTACAGCCTTCACAACAAAATTCAGAAGCCCAAGAAAGGTCGAGGTACCCAAGGAAATCGATGAAAATCTATTCTTCACTGTTGGGCTAGGACTTAACAATTGTCCAAGAGGTGCACGCTCTAAAAACTGTCAAGGTCCAAATGGAACTCGATTCACTGCCAGTATGAACAATATATCTTTTGTGCTACCATCCAATTTTTCCCTGCTACAAGCACATCACAATGGCATTCCTGGTGTTTTCTCAACTGATTTCCCAGCTGTGCCACCTGTAAAATTTGATTATACTGGCAATGTAAGCCGGTCTTTATGGCAACCTATTCGAGGAACTAAGCTGTACAAGCTGAAATATGGCGCAAGAGTGCAAGTTGTGTTACAGGGGACTAATATCTCCACAGCTGAGAACCACCCAATTCACCTTCACGGATATGATTTCTACATCATTGCAGAGGGTTTCGGTAACTTTAATCCAAAAAGAGATGCATCTAAATTCAACCTTGTTGATCCACCACTCAGAAACACAGCCAGTGTGCCCGTTAATGGATGGGCAGTCATTAGATTTGTCGCTGACAATCCAGGTAAGATAAATACTAATATGCTAATATTCTATACAATGTCACATTTCAATGATACAAACTTAACAATATTAACTTAATACAGGAGTGTGGCTAATGCACTGTCACTTGGATGTTCACATTACCTGGGGTTTGGCCATGGCGTTCCTCGTTGAAAACGGAGTCAGCCAATTGGAATCATTGGAAACTCCACCAGTAGATCTGCCTGTCTGCTGATAACTGGAACAAGCAACATAATACAAAATTCAAAGCCCTAGAGAAATCAATTTAATTGCTTTAGTAATTCCAAGTGATATTGTTCCCCCCTTTTAGGGCAAGTTCTTTTTTTTTTTTGTTTGCTCTACTACATTTTCCCCCTTTTTCCTAGAATTTATGGTCAATATAGTGCCAAAAATTGCTATGTAATACACCAGATATCTTAGAATTAAGGCAGCATATTGCCCAGATTAAACCAGTTGTATTGTTTCGAGTGCAGAAGAATTTACTTGAGTTTTGAACTAAACTTGAATCTCACATTGCTATAACAACAACAACAACAACAAATCCAGTATAGTATATCAAGAGCATACAATGTACGCAGACCTTACCACTACCTCAAGGAGATAAAGAGTAAACAGTAAAGTGGTTGCTTCCGAAAGACTCTCCGTTAGTGTAACGAACATCAGAGCAACAGTAAGAATTGCATAAATAGTACGTAATAAATTGGGGGAAAAAGACAGATCACTTTGGAGAAATTAAGCGAAAAAGCAGACCTAATCAATCGTTACCTTCGCGTTCCATGATTGCAATGTTTGTTCATCAGCCTTTGAGCTTCAGTTCCTCCGGGCTCTGGCGGTCAATATGGTGGGGGCATTGGTACGTTTTCCCGCCGGCGACTGAAGTACTCCGATCAGCATAATTTGTGATTTCAGCAAATTTTGCTTGCAAACATTTTCTTTTGGCAAAAGTAAATACTTAATTGAGTTTATAATTAAATACTTATAAATATTTGGTATAAATTTTTTTAGTACACATATAAAATTTATCCTTAGTAAAAGTAATTGAATTTTCTTGAACACTACCATATACGTTAGATTCGACACTACTTCTACGTAACAAAAAGAAAAAAATAATTCACGCAAATTCGTGTTAATACATAAATATGTCATTTAATTTAGTTTCGTTCTTCAATTTTGAGTGTGCATAAGTAGATACGCACTTCTTATGTTGCAATTATGTGTCCTATGTGGCACCTTGTGTGTAGCCCGTACACTATATCACGTAGAACGTGTGTGTCTAGTGTTTAATTTTATACAAATTTCAGTATTTACTTGTGCAGGCTTCAAGTTAGAAGACATAGATATTAGATGAAATCAAGTTAAAAGATATATTTATGTATAATAAAAAAAAGAGCTAAAATATGTGTGCGCGCAACATGAAAGTAAACTCAATAGTTTTGTATAAGCATTAACAAATTTTTTAATTATATTTTAAGTTAAATTGTTACACAAATTTATATAACCCAAAAATATTAAATCCATCCCTAAATAAGGATTATGGAGAAGTTTAAGGATAAGAGAATAATTCCTTCTATTTCAATTTATTTTCTGATTTTATTTTATTTTGAATAAAGAATTTTTTTAAAATTTATGGTCTTAAATTAAAAATACGTAAAATGTTCTAAAAAATTCTTTAATCTTACGATCTTAAACAAGATATATATTTTTCTTGTTAATAAAATATATTGCTCTCTCTCCTTGCAATAAAAAAAAAAACAAGATATGTGAAATGTTGAAATTTAGATGTTTTCAAAAAAGAAAGAGCATATGTTTAACGAACTAAAAATAAATAAGACAAATAAATTAAAACCGCGTAACAGACCACCTACTCAAGACATCATTTATCAGATCAAGTGTTTGTTTATATATAGTTAGAAAAAGGAACTGAGAACCAATAAGATGTTTTAGAAAGTGCTAATTTAATAGACACAACAAACTGAAGAAGACTCTTTACCATCTTTAACCTCATCATCCACTACATTTGATGCAATCTAGGTTAAGTAGCATTTTTAATTCTATAAATTCCTTGCAAAATTGTCATTGTTATGGACGATTAGTCAATACACAAAAACCTATCTAATTAGTACAATCTCCGTCACAATTTATGTGATATAATTTGATTTGGAATATAGTTTACGAAAATTCAGTAACTTTAGTCTATGTACATTTTATAGTTAGACGTTCAGATATGGAATCGTCCAAATTCAGTAACTTTGATCCAAATTTTATTTGTCTTAAGAAAATCATTCAATATGTATTAATTTAGAACTCAATAACTTAAAAAGAACTAAAAATTCTAAACTCGTAAACTTCATATCCTGAGTTACCCAATGGTTCAAAACAAAACAAAAAACATAATGAGATATTTACGTTTTAACTAATTCTTGGCCACTACTTTACAAGAGTTTTAATAAGTAAACAAATTGCTGTTTACAGCTACGTCGGTCCCTTGGAGTTGAAATATAGTGAGATAAGTCATTTTTTAATTACCTTAAGAGCTTTGATGACATTAGTTTATTAAACTACTAAATAACAACATCAACAATAATATACTCAGTGTAATTCCACAAGTGAAGTTTAAAAAGAATAAAGTGTACGCAGACCTTATTCTTACCTCGTAGAGATAGAACATTATTTCAGATAGACCCTTAGCTTAAATAAAGTCTACCTAACGGTTTGAAAAGGGGATATAGATAGGGCCGGATCTAGAGATAGCGAGGGGATTCACCTGAACCCTCGACAAAAAATTATATTATATATAAGGTGTTTTTAAAAAAAATTATGTATAGATTTTTAATCCCTTGAATATAAGATTAGATATTGGTTCAGTGGTTGAACGAGTTCAAAATTTACTTTGATTCTATGTTCTAATCTCAAGCATTATATTTTTCGATTTGTTTAAACCTCTTGTTGAAAATTCTAGATCCGCCAGTAGATACAAATATGTGAGTAATAACAACAACAACAACAACAACAAAACAATGTGAAATAGAAAGTAACACACCTCAAACATGAAAAAGAACACTAACGACAACACAATAATAATGCAATAATCGGAACAAAAAAAAAAGCACCACTAGCCGAAATCGAAGATCAAGAAACTACGAAAATAGTATAAATACATTGTATGTCAAGCACAAACTCTGAATCAGAAAAGCTCAAAACTTCATCTTTTATCAATTTGTGATTGATGAAGATAGGTGGAAGGTGGTATCATAATCATCACAATAAACAATAGCTATGTTGCTCGGACTCTTCTAAAATGTCATCGAGTATGTGTCGATCCTTCACTAGTGCATTTTTGGAGAGTCCGCGCAACTTAGAACAGCATCTTGCTGTATAACATCACATTGCTAATGTGAAGCAAAATCTAATTAGTCAAGTAGTTATAGTGCAAGGCATTGTTCATGAAAAATGCTGCTGTTAGATAAGTTAAGTGGATGAATCAATCAGTTCTACAGAGCTTAACTAAGTTTTTTTGGTAACATAATCTGTCAACCTCACACAACTTTTATCTATAAAAAAAGATCCCTCAACTCTAAGATCTTTCACAAACAAGCACTGACTTCCATTTCTACTAATACTCGAATCGAGTTTAGTAAAAAAGGGGAACAAATGGAGGCCTTCAAAAGCATTACTAACACTTTGAGTTCTTTATGTTTTGTATGCATTTTGCTTCTCTTTGCAAATGCAGCATCTGCGAAAACTCATTATCATGATTTTGTTGTAATATATCCAAGATTTCCCTTTGTTATTTACTAACATCTCGTAAATTTTATAAATTCTATGATACTGACCTCTGTTTTTCTTGTAACAGATTCAAGCAACACTAGTGAAGAGGCTGTGCAAAATCCACAACATCATAACGGTGAATGGGAAATTCCCTGGACCAACATTGGAAGTAAACAACGGGGATACTCTAGTGGTTAACGTTGTGAATAGAGCTCGATATAATGTCACTATTCACTGGTAAGTTCATGCATGCAGAACTCAAATGAACTGATATATGTTACTCCAAAAGACTAAGACATGATTATATTTCATGACTTATATTTTACACTTTTATACTAATATGTTGTGTTTCAAAAGGCATGGCGTTAAGCAAATGAGAACCGGATGGGCAGATGGACCAGAATTTATCACTCAGTGCCCGATTAGACCTGGAAAGAGTTACACTTACCGGTTTACCATTCAAGGACAAGAAGGGACTCTTTGGTGGCACGCCCACAGCTCGTGGCTTAGGGCTACTGTTTATGGAGCTTTAATTATCAATCCAAAAGAAGGAGAAATCTATCCATTTCCAAAGCCCAAAAGAGAAACACCAATTCTGCTCGGTACTACTTCTACCTTCGCTTAACACCAGCAGAAATACTACTTAGGCATTTGCTTATATTCTGTTTCCCCTTAGAAATTTTGTCAAAATGATAGTTTTGGAAATGCTGATTAATTAGGTGAGTGGTGGAATACGAACCCTATTGACGTTGTAAGACAAGCAACAAGAACAGGAGCAGCTCCTAATCTATCTGATGCATACACCGTCAATTCTCAACCAGGTGACCTCTACAAATGTTCCAGTCAAGGTACCAAAAATTTGCCTTAGAAACTAAAATAAGACCTACAGAAGTTGTATCTCGACTGTTTTTTACACAGTCGAGATTACTTCTAAAAGCAAAAATATTTAGTAAACTTACATGCTCAGGACATATTTTCATAGAAATCATATTTATGCAGATACCACCGTAGTTCATATAGACTCTGGCGAAACCAACCTCCTTCGTGTTATCAACACTGCACTGAACCAGCAGCTTTTCTTTGCTGTGGCCAATCACAAACTTACTGTTGTTGGAGCAGATGCCTCTTATGTTAAACCCTTCACAACATCAGTCCTTATGCTCGGACCAGGCCAGACAACTGATGTCCTGATCAAAGCTGATCAACAACCAGCTCGATATTACATGGCAGCACGTGCCTATGCTAGTGCTCAAGGCGCCCCCTTTGATGATACCACAACCACAGCCATCCTCGAGTACAACACAGCTTCTTGTTCTTCGAACTGTATCAAGACCAAACCGGTTTTCCCATCTTTACCAGAATATAATGACACAGCCACTGCCACAGCCTTCACAACCAAATTCAGAAGCCCAAGAAAGGTCGAGGTTCCCAAGGAAATCGATGAAAATCTGTTCTTCACAGTTGGGCTGGGACTCGAGAACTGCCCAAGAGGTGCACCTTCCAGTTACTGTCAAGGTCCAAGTGGGACTCGATTAACTGCGAGTATGAACAATGTATCTTTTGTGCTACCATCCAATAATTCCCTGCTACAAGCACATTACCAAGGAATACCTGGTGTTTTCTCAACTGATTTCCCAGCTATGCCACCTGTAAAATTTGATTATACCGGCAACGTAAGCCAGTCTTTATGGCAACCTATTCGGGGAACTAAGCTGTACAAACTGAAATATGGGGCAAGAGTGCAAGTTGTGCTACAGGGGACTAGTATCTTTTCAGCTGAGAACCACCCAATACATCTTCACGGATATGATTTCTACATCATTGCAGAAGGTTTCGGCAACTTCAATCCAAAAACAGATACATCTAAATTCAACCTTGTTGATCCACCTCTTAGAAATACAGCAAGTGTACCCGTTAACGGATGGACAGTCATCAGATTTGTCGCGAACAATCCAGGTAAGAGAACAAATACTTATATCTCCTATTATTCCCAATTCTTTCCTATACAATTTCACATTACAATATACAAACTTAGCAATTTTAACTTAATTCAGGAGTGTGGCTAATGCACTGTCATTTGGATGTTCACATTACATGGGGCTTGGCCATGGCATTCCTCGTAGAAAACGGAGTTTGTGAATTAGAATCATTGGAAGCTCCTCCAGTAGATTTGCCTGTCTGTTGACGACTGCAAAAGCAGCATAAAACAAATTCCCCTTTTTCATCTTTATAGATAGTGGTCAAGATGGGCTTGAAGGCGGATACTCAAAAATCAATCCGCCTTCAAGCCCAGAATATCCCCAGATTACATTAATTGTATTGTAATTCTAGTGCAGATAAGGAAAAAGGTATTCAGCACTCATAGCGGAGGTAAAATTTTGAGTTTATAGGTTTTGAATTCTAGAAAAGACATCTCAATAGGTTTTCCATAAATTAATAGTTATACATATTATACACCTTGTTTGGATGGTTACCTGTTGTATTGTATTGTAAGTTTAAATACAATGTTTCTTTTGATTGTTACTTAAACTCTATTGTATCATACCTTAATATTTTCTTCTCAAACGATACAATATATTCAAACAATGATTCAGAATATAATTTTGTAGTAGCATGTACTGCTTTATTAGTTGATATTGATAGTGAAGTTGTTATAATTCATAATTTCATAATCCAAAAGTATCGATTGAAATTTCCTGAGTTAGAGTCAATTTTACTTCATCCAACTGATTACTCCTGTGTTGTTAAGAAGATTGGTAACCATATGGATGTAAATTTTGTGGATTTGGAGGGATTGCTGATATTATCTAGTTTGTCTCTGTTTCGGGATCAACTAAAATTGGCTAGCCATTACCAGAAGATGTTTTGTGCAAAACAATTGATAAACTGCTTGCTCTTGATTATGCAAAGAAAAAGGTTCTCCAATTTTTCGAGAATCGAATGGGATACTTTGCTCCCAATCTTTCTGCTGTTGTTGGGAGTGTTGTTGCTGTGCAACTTATCTGTGCTGCTGGTGATCTCTCATCCTTGGCAGAAATGCCTTGTGATGATGTCGAGCTGCTTGGCGCCAACATGAATAGGAAGTCGTTATATTAATCAAAGTGGAGTTTTCAAGACTACACCTCATTTCTTTAAGATCCAGACCTATCAGCTGCTGACTGAGAAACTAAAGTTAGCTATCTGAATGGACTCGAATTCTTCAAATTATTGAGCATTGGCAAAAGCCTCGTCTTGTTCCAGTCCCTACTGAATCTGAGCCTTGTATGAGAAAGAGAAATGGTCGTGTTCGTAAATGATATGATCTTTGGAATACCTGGAAAACCCTCCCCTAGGTATGGTATGCTGACTTCAAGTTCGGCCTTCACCTCGGAGCAACGGATCAAGGTATCAAATTCTGCAAAAGCAGCTTGTTGACAGCTGAACTCAAAGCACCAATTTGTCTGAGTCTGGAACTCTTTCTAAGGTTAAATGAATATTGTTTGATAGATTTAGTGGTAGTATAGAGCACCATGTCGGTTGCAGTAGTAGCCCATTCATGTAGTCTTTGACTCTTGGTATTTGATTTCGTCTGTGGTTTACTGTGTTTAGGCTGATCACATTGTGTTATGCTTCCTTGCATATAGTTGTTACTGTTTTGTAGGGAAAATGCATAAGTATCCCCAATCTATGTCCGAAATTCCAGAGACACACTTATACTATATTAAGATCCTATTACCCCCGAACTTATTTTATAAATGATTTTCTACCCATTTTCGACCTACGTGGCACTATCAACCAGATAGCTTGAAAAAATTGTCAATACGCACTGGGCCCAGAAGATAGTGCAACGTAGGCCGAAAAGGGGTAGAAAATTATTTATAAAATAAGTTCGGGGGTAATAGGACCTTAGTATAATATAAGTGTGTCTCTGAAATTTCGAGCATAGGTTGGGGGTACTTATGCATTTTCCCTTTTGTTATTCATTTTTGTTTTATTACTGTTTTGATTTGGTTGTTTTGCAGAAACAACCTCTCTAACTCAGAGAGGAACTCTTGTCCTGAAACCATATATACAAGTGAGAAACAAGCAACCTATGGTATTTTACTCTTATAGCTAGAATCGGGATTTAAAGTTAATTGATTTGAAATCATAATCCTTTAAAGTTACTGGGTTAGGGAAACCTGTAATCAAAGCACTAGCTTCGCCCTTGATTACTCCCTCAGTGTAACTACGTGTGTCATAATCTTTTACTTAACATAAAGTTGAATAAAGAAATGAAGATTTTTAAAACTCACGTTCTTAAATATGACAAAAATTTGTGTTGCTATGAATTTTTAAGAGTTATGGTATAAAATATATATATATTAGGAGTAACATTTTGTGACGGTAAAAGCTTATCATCACAAAAATCCATGCATGTATATGTCATTCTTTTTTAAGTGAGCTAATAAGAGAATAGTATAAAAGAGAATAGGGAAAATTACGCGTATAAGCAAACATATACTCGTTAACTACTTAATATAGCTATAATTTATTTTAATTATAATTCGCGACCTACTTTTAGCTATAATTATGCTGCTCAACTTTTTAGTTTTGTATGATTCGCACGTTTGTGTAATTCGAAATTTGTATAACTATTTACACTTCTAATGTTTGTAATTGCATAAATTCGTTATTTCGAGTTTATACAAAAATAACTAAATTATACAAATGTACCTGCGAATTATACAAACGAGACAGCTTAAACTGTAGCTACAGCCCGTAAATATTCAAACCATAGCTATGGAGCATAATTAAGTTTATTATTGCGAAAGTTTCTCAATAGAATATATCTAATACATAGTAAAATGTGGATTCAAACATCTTGAGTTTGAACCTAAAATTAAAAAATATCTTTATTCGTACGTGGTCTATGTAGTTTTGATTTACTAAACTCAACCTTCAAATTTTTATTTTTTTTTCTTTTTACTAATATAATCTTGGTAAAGGTCTAGTCGTGCTACAACAACCTATGACTTCTATGACCAAAGATCTTTACGTCTTAACTAATTTTTGGTCATTACTTTTTAGGTTTGACAAGTAAACAATGGCAATTGCGTTTTGTAGCTATTGCTTTTTTGGATTTGAAATATAATCTACCAAATTGTCATTTATTATATCTATATCACATTATAACTAAGTAAAGTCTCATAAATGAGGTCTTAAATGGGTGGGGTATACGCAAAATTTTCCTCTATCTTTTCTTATTTACTACACTATAACAACATATCTACTAAAGTCTCAGAATTAGGATTTGAAAAGGGTAAAGTGTAACCAAACCTTACCCTACCTACTCTTCTTTTTCTAATGAACCTTTAACTAGGGTGAGGGATAAAAATGCATATGAAAGACACGTGTCATGTATTCATTAATTTGCAATAAACAACCGGTATATCCAATTTCTCGATATATATATATGTTCATCATTCTCTTCTTTGGTTAATGTGATTGTTTCACTAAGGATATAGTCTAATGGTTAATGAAGTAGGTTGAGGTCTCAACGCTACATCTTTCTTCTGAAATATTCATGCCCTTATGGATAGTGTAGGCATTTGTACTGGTATCTTGTGAATCAGTTGAGATGCACGCAAGCTGATCCAGACACCACAATAATAATATTTTTTTAAAAAGTGATTGTTTCACCAGTTTTGGTTGCACAGAAATTCCCTCCAATTAGTGGTATATATTCATCACAATTCACAACTAACTTTAATTTGTTGTGTAACAACACATCATTACTAATTTACTATTAAGCAAAAATCATAAAATGGTGTTTCCTTGAAAATTCAAAAATATAACAAACTCCTCCAAACAAGACTTATAAAGTAAGCATTATTCATGAAAATTTTGTAGGCTAAGTTGGGTGAACCAACTCCTACAGGGTTTAAGTAAGTTTTTCCCTCTAATATTCTCATACTGAAGCAAAATCTAACCCTATAAAAGCAAAACCTCAACTCTACAATATTTCACAAAACAAGCACTGACTTGCATCTCTACTAATACTCGAATCGAGTTTTTTAAGAAAACTAAAGCAATGGAGGTCTTCAAAAGCATTGCAAACACGTCGAGTTCTTTCTTTGTTATATGCATTTTGCTTCTCTTTGCAAATGCAGCATCTGAGAAAACTCACTACCATGATTTTGTTGTAAGTTATTTACTAACATCTCATAAATTTTACAAGTTAATATGATATTCACCTCTGTTTTTCTTGGAACAGATTCAAGCAACACCAGTGAAGAGGCTGTGCAAAACCAGCAATGCCATAACAGTGAATGGACAATACCCTGGACCAACATTGGAAGTAAACAACGGGGATACTCTGGTGGTTAACGTTGTTAATAAAGCTCGATACAATGTTACCATTCACTGGTAATTAACTCATGCATGCTATAACTGATATATGTTGCTCAATAAATTAGATGATCTTATATGTGTTGTGTTTCAAAAGGCACGGGGTTAGGCAAATGAGAACAGCATGGGCAGATGGACCAGAATTTATCACTCAATGCCCGATTAGACCAGGAAAGAGTTACACTTACAGGTTTACCATTCAAGGACAAGAAGGGACACTTTGGTGGCACGCCCACAGCTCGTGGCTTAGGGCTACTGTTTATGGAGCTTTAATTATCCATCCTAAAGAAGGCGGAAACTATCCATTTCCTAAACCCAAAAGAGAAACACCAATTCTGCTTGGTACTTCTTCACATTCTTTTAATACCAGAAGCTTCAATTATTTCTGATAATGACTACTATAAATGCATTAGCTCATATTCTGTTTGCTGATCAGGTGAGTGGTGGAATACCAATCCAATTGACGTTGTAAGACAAGCAACAAGAACAGGAGCAGCTCCTAATGTATCAGATGCTTATACTATCAATGGTCAGCCAGGTGACCTATACAAGTGTTCCAGACAAGGTTAGTTTATGCTAACATTCACTGAACTATAATTCAACATTATGTGCTCAGGACGTGTTTTGAACATGAACCATGTTTATGCAGATACCACCATAGTCCATATGGACTCAGGCGAAACCAACCTCCTTCGAGTTATCAATGCTGGACTGAACCAGCAGCTTTTCTTTACTGTGGCCAACCACAAGCTTACTGTTGTTGGAGCAGATGCCAATTATGTTAAACCTTTCACAACATCAGTCCTTATGCTCGGACCAGGCCAGACAACCGATGTCCTGATCAAAGCTGATCAGACACCAAGCAGATACTACATGGCAGCACGTGCCTATGCAAGTGCTCAAGGTGCCCCCTTTGATAACACCACAACCACAGCCATCCTCGAGTATAACACAGCTTCTTGCTCTTCCAATTGTACCACAACTAATCCCATTTTACCATCTTTACCAGCATATAATGACACAACTACTGCCACAGCCTTCACAACCAAATTCAGAAGCCCAAGAAAGGTTGAGGTGCCCACTGAAATCGATGAAAATCTATTCATCACAGTCGGGCTGGGACTCGAGAACTGCCCAACAGGTGTACCCTCCAGTAACTGTCAAGGTCCAAATGGAAGTCGATTCGCTGCCAGTATGAACAATGTATCTTTTGTCTTACCTTCCAATTTTTCCCTTCTACAAGCACATCACCAAGGCATACCTGGTGTCTTCTCAACTGATTTCCCAGCTGTGCCACCTGTAAAATTTAATTATACTGGCAACGTAAGCCGGTCTTTATGGCAACCTATTCGAGGAACTAAGCTATACAAGCTGAATTATGGGGCAAGAGTGCAAGTTGTGTTACAGGGGACGGGTATCTTCACAGCTGAAAACCATCCAATTCATCTTCACGGATACGATTTCTACATCATTGCTGAGGGTTTTGGTAACTTTAATCCAAAAACAGATACATCTAAATTCAACCTTGTTGATCCACCTCTTAGAAATACAGCCAGTTTACCCGTTAAAGGATGGACAGTCATCAGATTTGTCGCGGACAATCCAGGTAAGAGAACAAATACTTATATCCCCAACTCTTTTCTATACAATGTCACATTTCAATGATACAAATTTAACTTAATACAGGAGTGTGGATAATGCATTGTCATTTGGATGTTCACATTACATGGGGTTTGGCGATGGCATTCCTCGTGGAAAATGGAGTTAGTGAACTGGAATCGTTGGAGGCTCCTCCCGTAGATTTTCCTGTCTGTTGACGATTGCAAGAAGAATTAATTTGAGTTTTGAACTAAATTTGAATCTCGCATTGCTATAAACAGTAGATCTTTCGAGAAATTAAGAAGAAAAAATGTCTCAATTGTTAGTTTAGCATTTGGGTATATAGGAAAAAATATTGCAATGTGTCCTACTTCATCAATACTATACCATTGGTGTTATTTGCAATGTTTGAAATCTTGATAATTCGTCTACATTTTGCGAATCTATTCTTGTCCAATGCAAAAGTATGACCGTAAGGATATATACAATCTTAAAGTATAACCAAGGATATATACATAACATTTTCTAAAGTTTGGGGTATACTTGTCCTTTTCAATTTTAACAATATTTCGATCTCCAATTTGAAAACTAAGACAAATCCATAAAAAGATTTCATCAAATATGACCCTTGCAAACTTTCATCTTATATGAATTAAAGCAGCTAAATACACAACTTATTTTACCATATTCTCTAAAATTTCCTACAATTTGAAAAAATAACAAAAATTTCTACTCTCTCCTATTCTCAGATACATTACTTTACGCGATGTATCGATCGATACATCACTTTACGCGATGTATCGATCGGATACATCACTTTACTAATGTATCGGAATGTACACGATGTATCAGGAAGTTGAAGGATGTATGTGAAGCCGGGACGCAATGTATCGGTCGAATACATCACTTTACTAATGTATCAGAACGTATGTGATGTATCGGGACATTGAGTGATGTATCTGAAATCGAAATGCGATGTATTATGATGTTTTGGAATGTATCCGGATTCCACCAAATTGAAGGGATTTTTGTAATTTGAAAAAGAGTAAGAATATAATATAATTAGCTCTTAATACTATGGGATTTGTGTAAAATTCCCTATATTAAAACACAAAAAATAAAAGGATAGAGTGACATAATATTCTAAGAAATAGGAAAAGAAAATAGTACATTTAATATTATTAATAACACTATTCTTTCAAATATAATTATAACAACCTTTCAATCTCATTATATAATGACTCTTAATTATGTTTAATGAATAAATCCTTTATTATCAAAATAAAAAAAATCCAATCCACTTAGAAAAATCATCACAACATTTCATCAAACATGAAACTTTTTAAATATAATTATAATAAATTTCTATCTCCCTACAAAAGTCATCACAAGATTTCACCAAACAAAACCCTATTTAATGAACTTGAATTTAAAATTTGACACACTAAAATTTCAATACAGTCCAATCTCATCATCATTGCTCAATCCACGATGTATAAAACAAATCCCCACAAGCAAATGCGCCCAATCCTCACTAGGCATCACCATTGCTCAATCCATTTGCGATTTTTAGGGTTATTCTGTTCAGTAACATCTCATAATTTAACATGTTGCATGTATCCTTTTGCTACAAATTTAACAATTTAACCAATAGTTGATTCAGGAATTTCACTCAAGGGGTTCGATTTTTTGGCATGGTTTGATGTTTTTTCCCAGAAATTGAATGGAAAAAAAAATAACAAAAGCTAAAAACAAAATGCTCACAATGAGGTTTTACTTTGAATGGGCCAATTTGAAGACACTTACAACTACACTACACTATATTTCTTTTTGGGTAAATTTTATATATGGAAAACAGATTTAAGCAAATAACGCTCCATAGCTATAATTTATCTAATTACGCTCAAGGCTATAGTTTAGTTTGCTATGGGGCCTTAGATTTGTATATATTTTGATTTTAATTTTAAATTTATACAAATAGTTTTTTTAATAAATGGATACATGGATGCTAAATATGGTTACATAAAATTTACAAATCGCATGATTCACGCTAGTCATTTTTAATATAATATTTTGTCCAAAATGAGTTCTACTATGATAGTAACACCAATATTTATACAAATTAATTACTATATACAAGTATATGCATATGTATAAATATACAAATATTTGTATAAAATATAGAATTGTTTGTATAAATATAGAACTATTTGTATTTGTATATAATTATAAATTGTATATGTATATGGATATATGACTTAAATATACCAATATATAAATACACCTCAAAATACTTATGTATATATGGAACAAAATCACAATTTTGTATGTGTATAAATAATAACTAATAAATATACAAATTGTTATATACATTTAGGGTTTATAAGAATACTTGTATCTAATGATCCACCTCTTGTTTCCTCCTTCAACTATTTTGATGTCGCTTGTCTTAGCATTATTGATAACTTGTTGCAATGCCATCGGGTCATTCTTTTTCTTGGATTTCAACTTTTGAATAGATGTTTCCTCTTCAATTTCTCTAGATTTTGCAATAGACCATACATTGACTCCAAAATCTTGTGTTAAACTCAGTGAAAAATTGAACCTACTGCAAAATCTTGTATTGAACACATACAATATTTGGACGGCTACCTGCAATAGTGAAATCACAATTATGAGGGAGAGAATAAATTTTGAAATTCAAGTTGAATGAGTATGAGTGATTTTAAGAGAGAAATAGAGAATGGAGAGAGAGAGGAGATAAAATTGTGTTTGTATAAATGAGTATACAAAAGCCGGTATGGCTATTTTTGTTTCGGTATACAAAGTAGGTGCGAGTCTCATATTTAATATCAAAAAGAGTCGAGGCATGAAAAAACTTATCTATGATCTACTTATTTCCAAGTATGTATCATCCGTTGCGTTATCCATCGTCTCTGCGGCCACCAAAAATATATTAAACTATAGTCACGCACAATAATTAAATTAAACTATACCCTCGTTGAATAATAAACTAGTAATGTTTGCAAACTCGCGTAAATTTCCCTTTCTTTTTTAGGGGGTTCAACATTAATATATATACTTAAATACATAAAATTTATCTTATATATACAATATATTTTTTTGCCGAAGAGGTTCGTCCTACCCCCGCTCTAGTGCCCAATATCCAATACCAAAATTCATGCGTGCTCGAAACATGTCCACAAATGGCAACACTAACATCCGATGAACTGCTCAAAACACATGTCGGCCTTCTTGATTAGCCACGGGGTTTGGGTGTCAATGACCGGGATGGAGTAGATGTCCTAGAAATACGGGATATCTACTCCTCCCCGGCCATAGATCTCCAAAAACCATGGCAGATTAAAAATGTAGTCATGGATTTTGAGCAACTCACCAGGATGTTAGTGCTGTCATTTGCGGAAAATTTGTTTGCTGAATTTGTACGATGTTGAGAAAATTAGGTAGGAATTTATAGGGATATTTTGGTATTAAAATTGGAATGTAATATGACACTATTAATTATTTTACCTAATAAAACTTGGTATCACATTTAGATAATTTAAATCAGATTAGTGTGATTAAACATATTTTGAATTTTTCTTGTTACTTTCTTACTACTACTTGATTTGATAAATCCTGCATAAAAGCAAGTTATTTAAATATAAGTACAAGTAATTTTATTTAATAGAATTTATCATAATTAATAATTAATTGATAATAGTAAATTAAATTACATGAATAATTAATTATATTTTGACTTATTAAGTATTACTTGCAATTACATTTTAAGAGACATTGGTCAAAGATTATAGTAATATCCTCTTAATCTTTGACCAATGTCTCTTAATCAGTTATAGTAATATCCTCTTAATCTTTGACCAATGTCTCTTAATATGTAATTGCAAGTAATACTTAATAAGTCAAAATATAATTAATTATTCATGTAATTTAATTTACTATTATCAATTAATTATTAATTATGATAAATTCTATTAAATAAAATTACTTGTACTTATATTTAAATAACTTGCTTTTATGCAGGATTTAACGAATCAAGTAGTAGTAAGAAAGTAACAAGAAAAATTCAAAATATGATTAATCACACTAATCTGATTTAAATTATCTAAATGTGATACCAAGTTTTATTAGGTAAAATAATTAACAGTGTCATATTACATTCCAATTTTAATACCAAAATATCCCTATAAATTCCTACCTAATTTTCTCAACATCGTACAAATTCAGCAAACAAATTTTCCGCAAATGACAGCACTAACATCCTGGTGAGTTGCTCAAAATCCATGACTACATTTTTAATCTGCCATGGTTTTTGGAGATCTATGACCGGGGAGGAGTAGATATTCTGTATTTCTAGGACATCTACTTCATCCCGGTCATTGACACCCAAACCCCGTGGCTAATCAAGAAGGCCGACATGTGTTTTGAGCAGTTCATCGGATGTTAGTGTTGCCATTTGTGGACATGTTTCGAGCACGCACGATTTTTGGTATTGGATATTGGGCACTAGGGCGGGAGTAGGACGAACCTCTTCGGCAAAAAAATATATTGTATATATAAGGTAAATTTTAGGTATTTAAGTATATATATTAATGTTGAACCCCCTGAAAAAGAAAGAGAAAATTATGCGAGTTTGCAAACATTACTAGTTTATTATTCAACGGGGTATAGTTTAATTTAATTACTGTGCGTGACTATAGTTTAATATAGTTTTGACGACCGCAGAGCCGGCGGATAAGGCAGGGATGATATGTACATGGAAATAAGCAGATCATAGATAAGTTTTTTCATGCCTCGACTCTTTTTGCTATTAAATATGGGACCCACACCTACTTTGTATACCAAAACAAAAATAGCTTTACCAGCTTTTGTATACTCATTTATACAAAAATAATTTATCTCTCCTTGCTCCATTCTCTAATTCTCTCTTAAAATCACTCATACACATTCAACTTGAATTTCAAAATTTACTTTGTCCCTTCTAATCGTGATTTCACTATTGCAGGTAGCCGTCCAAATTTTCTATGGGTTTAACACAAGATTTTGCAGGTAGCCGTTCAAATTTTCACTGAGTTTAACACAATATTTTGGAGTCAATGTATGGTCTATTGCAAAATCTAGAGAAATTGAAGAGGAAAAATCTATTCAAAAGTTGAGATCCAAGAAAAAGAATGACCCAATGGCAATGCAGCAAATTATCAATAATGCTAAGACAAGCGACATCAAAATAGTTGAAGGAGGAAATAAGAGGTGGTTCATTAGATCTGGACAAATATGAAGAATCACATGTATTCTTATAAACCCTAAATGTATATAGTAATTTGTATATTTATTAGTTATTATTTATACACATACAAAATTGTGATTTAATTTCATATATACAAAACTATATTGAGGTGTATTTATATATTTGTATATTTAAGTCATATATCCATATACATATACAATTTATAATTATATACAAATACAAATAGTTCTATATTGATACAAATAATTCTATATTTTATACAAATATTTGTATGTTTATACATATGCATATACTTGTATATAGTAATTAATTTGTATAAATATTGGTGTTAGTATCATAGACCTCATTTTGGATAAAATATTTTATTAAAAAACAATTAGCGTGAATCATGTGATTCTGTAAATTTTATGTTACCGTATTTAGCATCCATGTATCCATTTATTAAAAATAAATAAAATCAAGATATACAAATCTAAGGCTCTATAGCAAAGTAAACTAAACTATAGTCATGAAGCGTAATTAGATAAACTATAGTTATGGGGCATTATTTGCTTAAATTTGTTTGTCATATATGATATTTACCCTAAAAATATGGCAGGAATATTTGTGTGATTGATATCGTGGGCTAAGTGGTACCAATCATGGGCCTAGTTTACTTCGGCCCAATAAGCAAGGTGGATAGGGAAAATGGTCAAAAATACTCAATTTTATTTTATTGGTTGACTATGTCCTTACCATTTAAATGAAGTTATTCTTACCCCTGCCGTTACTAAATTCACTATTTGTGTCCCTCAATTGGATGGAAAGTCCCAAATCAACTAAAATTATTCAATTTTAATCCGATCCGACCCACTTAATCATATAACTCATTTCTTTTACCCAAATCAACTTTGTTTTTCAGCACCAGCACCTCCACTTAAACCACCACACTCTCTCCGAGATCTCCTCCACCACCGTCGCCGCAACCACCACCTCTCTCACTACTCTACCTCCTCCAAGTCAGCAACCAAAAACCACCGTAGACCGACCATCATTCATCAATATATATAATTTTTCAAAAATATCTATCAATATAAGTGTTATTCACTAAATAATTATTTAATTAACTTGAGATGAAGATTAGTGAAATTAAACTCATTTTTAGCTGCTGCACTGAAAGCTTCTCTATGTGGTACTTCTGGAATTTCAGCTTTGATGCGTTGAATTTCCTCCCTTATACCAAGGTTAAATTAATTAGTAATAATTTTTATGTGATTGAATTTTTTGAAATAAGCAAAATAATAATTAAAAAAAATATGAAAGAACGTTATATGCTTAAATTTGTTTGTCATATATGAAATTTACCCTAAAAATATGATAGAAATATTTGTGTGATTGATATCGTGGGCTAAGTGGTACCAATAATGGGCCTAGTTTACTTCGGCCCAATAGCAAGGAGGATATGCATTAGCCCAATTTCTACTACCCTCAAGTGTTTAAAAAGGGGAAAGTTATCATCCATTGAGCCGCAATGTTGACAAACGTTTCTTCTGTTTTAATTTATGTGGTATTATTTAACTTAACATAAAATTATACAAAAAATTGACTTGATAAAATTCTAAATATTTATGTGGTTATAAATAATATCACTAAAGTTAAAAGAAAATTTTCAATTTTTTTTTAACTATTATGAAAAGATAACATTCTTTTGGAATGAACTAAAAAAAAGTGTGTTACAACAATTTAAAAAAGTAATACATTAAACATATCAATAACACATTATGATATTCCGATCATACTTATAAAATTATACTGAACTTATTAATATTACTTCTATTTTAATTTGTTCATCTTACTATATTTTTAATTTATTTGTTTAAAATATAAAATGGACATGAGAGGTAAGTGATGACATGGGCTTCTTATCTAACGCGTCAAAGCATTCCGGCAAATTGATAAGTGTAACACATGCAGATGTGGAGATCGTATCTTTTTGTCCCCACTTTATCCTTATGAAACAATAGTCGCAATTATTTGGTGTTCGATATTTATATTGAGAATTTATTTTTACGTTTCATACTTAATAGTGGGAATTTTAATAAAAGTAGTTTTGTATTTAAGGGGATTTAAAAATGGAGGAATATTTATCATTTCATCGTAACTCTTATTGATATTTCGGTAATAGTAACAAAAAAACGATCTATCAATTTTATCACAATTTTTATTAATTAAATTTATTCTTGAATATATGATAGTGAGTAAATTTATCACTCAATAAAAAAAATATTATACATAAATGTATTTTTTAACTTAATTTTAGCTGACATTTATCTCCTCTCTAGTATATGTTGCACGAATACAATGCGTAATCAACTTTATTATTAAACCAAACATTTAAACAATGATCCAAAAATAAACTTTTACGCTTAACTCTTCATTTTATGGGCTAAACGAATACAAGATATTCTTAATATAATTATATAGTTTGATTAATTGTTTTTAAAAACGTCTATATCCTTAAGATATTGTTGTCTAATTTGTATAGCTAAAATATTTAGAACAAACAACTTTAGAGAATTTGTATGAAACAACAAAATTTAAAGAAATATTTTCAAAATCAGTAAAAAAAGTAGAATATGAAATAGATAAAAAAGAGTAAAGAAAATATTTTTTTTCTCAAAGAAGAAAATCGAGTTCACTGAATGCACAGTATGTCCTTAAGAAAATTATGCCCCTCAAGTACTCAAGGTTAATGACATACATCTTTTCAGGATAAAATAATCTCACTCACCGGTGCATTGATTTCTAAAATCACAGCGCCAGCGAACCACTCAACAACAAAATACATAAAAATTTGTTTGTGCAGAAGAAGAAAAAGGTAAGAAAATGTGTTGTTGAAAAATGAGAAGAAATCCCTTATTTATAGATAACGAAGGGTAGTATGGACAAGTGCTTATTGTGCCTTATTGGAAAGGTCACAACCTTTTGAAAAAGTTACAACCTTTAGGAAAAGTTACAACTCTTCGAAGAAGTCACAACTTTTCAGAAAAGTCACAACCCTTCAAAAAAGTCACAACTCTTCGAAGAAGCCACAACTTTTCTGAAAAGTCACGACCCTTCAAAAAAGTCACAATTTTTCAAAAAAATCACAACCCTTCAAAAAAATTATAGCTCTTTCATTTTTCAAAAGACACCTCTCAAATTCCAACAAAGACATCTTAGTTACATCCATATATATATACATCTTCTTCTTTCTTTTTTCAATTACATATTCACACTATGATAGTCTCACTCTCAAACTAAATTTAACATGATCTATCATTCTCTGAGTTTGTGAAAAATATTTGTGTCACTCAAGTAACTTTTACCACCAAAGTCCATAATATTTTTTGGTGTACATCTTCGAAACTCTAAATCTGAGTAATATCTATTATTTCACTAAACTAGTAAAAAAAAAATACTTCTATAAACATAATGTGATCATATTATCTAAAATAGCAGCACACCCAACATATCTTACTTTAAAATTTGGCAAACTAAAACTCAATTTTTCCACTTCCATTTAATTTATTATTAAGACAAGAGAAACAATCAGCTATCGCGATACAAATTAAATATATAGATATACCCTTCTCATCCTCTGATCCTTAATTTATTCGATCGTTAATTAAATTTCTTTTCGACTGGCTTATTATGTATTCGGGAAGCTGTAATCTCTTGCTAAAACAAATTAGATCAGTCTAGAACTGAAAGTGGTATAATTGTAAATTCATTGAACTCAAAGGTCAAAGTTAAAATGAAACATGATTTCTTCAACCCAAAGAAAAGTTACAAGCGAAAACGTTCTCGAACGTTCTGCTGACACGTGTCGTGTCCCGCGGCAGTCAAAGAGCCACGATTCAAACAAATCCTTGCCACGTCACCACATTTAGAAACACAAGATATTTTATTAATAAAATAAAATGATTTTAAAAATATCTGCGGATGTCTATAAATACCTCTTCAGTTTCCCAATCTGTTACTGTTTTTTCTGGAAAAAAAATATCATTCTCAAGAGACTACTAGAACACTCCAAAATCACAAATAAGGAGAGATTAGTGTTTTCGTGAAGCGAAAAAAATCAAATAATTGTTGATTACAGAGATTGTCAAGTTTTGGAACACTATAATTGTGAGGTGAGTTGATTTGATTCCTGATTTGTTATTGCAGTTTGATTTCATTGTTTGATTTGAATATATGTGCGATTATTGTTAGAAGTTTTTTGAGTGTTTGTGGAAGTTGAAATCGAGTGTTTTGATAGAAAAGATATTGATGATTAGGGTTTTTTAATAACTGGTGAAATTGGCATTATGATTTGATGTTTCGTGTTGAATTTATTGGGTTGATTTGTTATTGTTAGTTATAATCTGAGAAAAGACACTTTTTTTCTCTGATTTCAATTTTTTGAACGAATTGAAGGAAGTGAGTATGGAGTTTGTCATCAGAGCAATTGAATTGATTTATACGTTAGTGTGAAATTAGGTTTTTAGATGAAAGTAATTGGTTACTTGGTGGTAAAGAATAGAGAATTATTTTAATCTCGAAAGGTCATCTTTCTTCTCGATTTTAAATTTTTTTAAACAAAGTGATTTTTTAGACTAACTGTGATAGTTTGAGAAATCAACTCTGAATTGGTAAGTGATAGTGCAAAATTAGATTTTTGGATGAAAGCAATTGGTTACTTACTTGGTGGCGAAGAAAAGGGAATTATTTCTATCTCGAAAGGTCATCTTTCTTCTCCATTTTAATTTGTTAAACGAAGAAATTGATTTTTTGACTCCATTTTAATTTGTTAAACGAAGAAATTGATTTTTTGACTCCATTTTAATTTGTTAAACGAAGAAAGTGAATTTTTTGACCAACTTTGAGTGATCGTTTGAGAAATCAACACTGAATTGGTGAAGTGATAGTGCGGAACTGGATTTTTGGATGGAAGCAGTAAGGTTACTTGGTGACGAAGAAGAGGGATTTTATTTTTATTTTATATTTTATATTTTATTAGGTTTCTTGTGGAGGAAGGAAGTATTGCGGCTTTACTTGTTTGCAAAGGCTTTTGCTGTTGGCTTGGTCTATAAATATTAGTAGTATCCTATTTGACCTTTTATTCTTAATGGACAGAAACAGAGAAATGGCTGTGCTTGATCAAACATCAAATATGATGTTACCTATGGATTATACAAGAAAGAAGAAATCAAGGAGTAGAAAAGATGCTCCAAAGAATGTAGCAGACACACTTGCGAAGTGGAAAGAGGTGAATGAGAAATTAGACGCGTGTGATGATGATGGAAGAAAGCCAGTACGTAAAGTTCCGGCTAAAGGATCAAAGAAGGGATGTATGAAAGGTAAAGGAGGACCGGATAACGGGCGGTGCAAGTATAGAGGTGTTAGGCAGAGGACATGGGGTAAATGGGTTGCTGAGATTAGGGAGCCACATAGAGGGAGAAGGCTTTGGTTGGGTACATTTGACACAGCAATTGAGGCTGCTCTTGCTTATGATGAAGCTGCAAGGGCAATGTATGGTCCTTGTGCAAGGCTGAATCTCCTGGATTATTACCCTTCGTCGAAAGAGTCTTCTAAGGACGATTCTTCATTGCCTACGGAATCTCATTCTGACTCGAATACAGCATCAAGTTTCTCTGAGGTGTGTCCTGCTGATGACATGATGAGAGGAAGAGCCAATGTTCCTGAGATCAGATATGAAGATGGAGCAAGTGAAATAAAATTTGATGGTACTAGGACTGGCTCAAATAAAGTTGGAACACCTCTGAGCTCATTGAGAGAGGAAGCGAAAGACGAGGCTAAGGAGGTGTTAGATAAAAGTGAGACCTTTACACCTCTGAGATCGTTGAGAGAGGAAGCGGAAGACAAGGCCAAGGAGGTGTTAGATAAAAGTGAGACCTTTGAAATTAAAGAAGAGCCTGTGGCTTGTAGTTATGATTCGTGGGATATTGGACAAGAGGACCTAGGCAACTTGTGTTTGGATGATGAGATGTTTGATGTAAATGAGCTATTAGGCATGATGGATTCGACTCCACTAGATGCCTCGGCTCCAAGTCAAGATGTTGGTTTTGTTCCTCCTAAACAAGAGCAGTATGCCTATGATCCTTCATATCGATTGCAGAATGCTGCCTATGACAATAATCAGTTGTCAAATCCATCATACCAGTTGGAAAATGCTGATGACCAGTTCTCAAATCCATATCAGTTGGACAATGCAGATGTCAATACATTGGAAGGTCTGCAGCAAATGGAGCAGCAACCACCTATCGAGATTGATTACGATTTTGATTTTCTGAGACCAGGCCGACAGGAGGACTTCAACTTCTGCTTAGATGACTTGGGTGTCTTGGATTTCTAATGGAACCGGGGAATTCGACATGGTGAAGTTGGTATAAGCTATGCGCAGAGGCGAACTGGATGTAGTACTGCTCGGAATAGGATCTTACTGTTTGCTATATTGCAGAATATATGCAATGATCAGAAACTCTTCAAATTGTTAGTAGTTCAAGAGGACTTTTTTGGATTTCGGCGAGAAGGAAAATATATACGATACAATAGAGAATATGTTCTTTGATTATTTTTTCCCTTTTGCTTTTAAGGAACTATGGTTGCCCCTTTCCTTTTGTACTAACCAGCTGATTCTTGATAAGTTTTTGGATGAGAGAATTTAGCTGTTGTTGAATGTTGAATCAAAACAAACATACATTTTGTACAGATTTTGAGTTTTGAGTTGTCAGTTTGTTAACATTTACAAGGTTTTGGTTTTCTCAAGTTCAGAGTACAAGCTGATAAAATTATCTCCTTGTTATTGTCATGTAATAATGAAGTTCATGGTTTTAATGCCTGTTTGGCTTTTTGGTACTGTTAGTTCTTGTCTTCAACGCCTACTAGTTTCTGTATTTTGCCATGTTCTTCCTTTTTCTGTTCTGATCTTGTTTGTGGCTTTGTTTGTGTGTATAGTATATGTTCAAATGTTCAAAACTTTGATGTAGAATCACCATACAACCAGATTCTATATGAGATTGTAAATAACAACATTGACCAAATTCCAGTGAAACATTGTTAGCTTTTTAATGAGACATGAGGTATGATTTACTAGATGATTAGTTCTGTGTGGAGTTATCAACAATTGCACCTCTCTGTAGAGGTATGATTTACTAGATGATTAGTTCTGTGTGGAGTTATCAACAATTGCACCTCTCTGTAGAGGTATGATTTACTAGATGATTAGTTCTGTGTGGAGTTATCAACAATTGCACCTCTCTGTAGAGGTATGATTTACTAGATGATTAGTTCTGTGTGGAGTTATCAACAATTGCACCTCTCTGTAGAGGTATGATTTACTAGATGATTAGTTCTGTGTGGAGTTATCAACAATTGCACCTCTCTGTAGAGGTATGATTTACTAGATGATTAGTTCTAGTGTGGAGTTATCAACAATTGTCACCTCTCTGTAGAGGTATGATTTACTAGATGATTAGTTCTAGTGTGGAGTTATCAACAATTGTCACCTCTCTGTAGAGGTATGATTTACTAGATGATTAGTTCTGTGTGGAGTTATCAACAATTGCACCTCTCTGTAGAGGTGATTCTTACGTAACTAATAGTTATTATCTTAATTGTTGTATGGGAACTATTTAATTGTTGTATGGGAACTATGGTGCTTGAGAAAAGGAGGGATTAAACATAATGAAGAAACTAATTGGTCTATTGAAGTCTGAATCTGTGTTCATTTGGTTTGTGTGGATGTTGATTGGAATAAAAGCTTGGTTTCTCTAGAACCTTCAAGGAAGAGGAGCTGGAGGTAGCAACAACAATATACTCGGTGTGCTCATAGTTTTGTTCCTATCTTATGAAGATATAGAAATTGTTTTCCGTAGACCTTCGGTTCAATGAAAGTGTAATAAAATTAAGAATTGAAAGGAAGATATAGGGCTTTGTAAAAGTAGTTTTTAAAAAGTTTAACATTAATCTTTTTTAAAGTATTTTAAAAATATCCAAACATTCTTGAGGACTAAAAATCACTTTAAACTAAGCCATACCCTCATATTAGTGAAGGAGTTGTGTTGAACATAATGGAAAAGAGATCAGTAGCAACAACGCATAGTATATAATCGAAGTTAATAAAATAAGTAATAATAATAGCGAAGAACACGATAGTATGTGAGTTATAATAACAATATTCGTAAGCGAAATTATAATGTTTAACTACATACTAATCTTCATAAGCGAAATTATAAATGTTTAGCTACATACTAATCTTCTATCTTAATTTTCGATCAACATATCCTCCTATCCAAGGTCATGTCCTCGATAAACTGCAAGTGTGTGTCTTGTCTAATCATTTTCTTCAATACTTCTTCGGTGTACCTCTACTTCTTTTCTTGCCCCTTCTTATACGCTATATGTGCATCTTCTCTTCACATGTGTGAATCATCTTAGTTTTGCTTTCTCCATCTTTTCCACCATGGGGCTACTTTCACTTTATTCCAAATACCTTCATTCTTAATTATATTTCTCTTAGTATATTCATACAATCATCTCAACATCTTTATTTTAGTTATGTTTATCTAAATGTGTAAGTTTTTGACTGATCAATACTACTGCACTATCACCTTAGCTTACGATGCTTTGTGCGATTGCCAAAGTTGAAGAAGTTGCGATAGGTCGATTTTCATATTTATATTAAGAGATACAAAAGAGGAAAAAGAATATGCAAAACTCATTTGTTTGCTTGGTTAGTCAAGAGTGGGCTAATCCATAAATCATGGCCCCCTTGTTTGAAGCCTCAACTTTTACCAATTAAATTTTGGCTTCCCACCTAATATTGGAACTTCGTAACACGTCTAATAATAAGCATCAGTTAATAGGGATCATGTAGTAAGATATATAATTATGTCAATCATTATTTTATTAATGGATGTGTCGAATTTAAATGTGACAAATAAAAGTGAACAATAAGAGTACATTTCGTAAATATCTTTTAGAGAAAAGACAAATGAAAGTTCATCTACCAAAGTAGTGGCTTGTGTTGTTAATATATTATCCCCCCTCCGCGGGTGGAGATAGAAAGTTGATGAAAATCCTTATTCTTGTCATTCTGTATCTCATTCTTTGGGTATAGTTTTCTTTAATCACATATCGACAGGTGATCCATTCTTTCTCCCCTTTCATGTGATTTGACTTTGCAAAAGGACAGGTAAACATACTAAGGATTAAAATGATTGTGTTCTAAATGAAATGTCATAAGTAGAAATTGACATAAAGTAGAAACGAATTGATCATTATCATCATTGCAAGCCAATATTACCATCCAATTGAATTTTTTTTAATCAAAAATTAAAAGTATTCTTGGTAATCAGTCTTAATCGCAAAAGGAAGAAGACCCAAACAAATGTTTATGAGGAAAACGAAAGAGATAAATAAATGAATAAACTAGAAAGGTAACTCAGATATCCACCACAAAAATGAATTCAAAATTTAAACTTTAAAGTTCATAGGTTTCTAATAAATTTTTTTAAAAAAACTTTATTATAATAGTATGAGGAGGAATCAAACCAAGGGCGAATTTATAGGTAGAAATTGTTACACGTGATTTGTGAACTAGTGATTTTTCCGTAAAATTAGATATTTTATGTATACATTTTCTAAAATTGATAGTATATTATCTGTTAACACTCATGCTACAAGAAGACTAAATGGTGCACCAATTCCCATAAAATACAATTTTTCTTTCTTTTTTTTCGTGTGCATCCATATTCTAGAAATCTTAGATTCGCCACTAAATCAAACCCCCCATCAAAAATACAGTGAGAAGGAATGGAACCATTGGAGAGTCGTCTTTATTCAAGTGTGAAAGTGAAATTTAAGAAAGTTTTTGGACTAAAAGTATTCTTTGTTACTGAGTTCTTAATAAATATTTTATCATATATTTAATAAATTTTGCAATGTAAATATAATATTTGTGTAAAAGTTACTGAATTATCGAAAACCTACCCGATATTCTTAATCCGCCCCTGATTGGCTGCAACATAATAATTCCATATTTTAATACGACCTTTCTTTATATTGGCCATCTGCATCACATAATTACCCTTGGTTGCCAAGTAGCCTTCTTCCTCTCATTTCCTTAATTGCAATTTTTTTTTATCATATTTATTGTTTTTTTGTAATTAAGACGTTACTTATTTTTTTCCTATATCCCATGTTGAGAATATAAAGTATGAAATTAGTTAGTTAGTTGATGAACAGTAAAATTAGTTAGTTAGTTGTGAACAGTAAAGTTAGTTAGAAATTCAGTTAGAATCAAGTTTGTTGATTAGTGATTTTGTATATATAGCTCCACATTGTAATACTTGTTGCTTTAATTCACATTCAATAAAAAGATATTTTTCTCCATGAATCTTCTCTCTTGATTGCTCTCTCTCGAACCAATGAGTTCTCCATTAATAGAGTTTGGGAGCTCACATTGTTGATTTCATCATGGTATCAGAGCACAGGGAATTGCTCCTATCTTCTTTCCGCTCCCATTTTGATCTGTGAGCTTCGTTTTTCTTTCATGTGAATTTTTTTGTTTGATCTGGTTGTTGTCGACTCGATCTTCGATCTGCCAGTTTCGTCTTCCTTTTATGTGAATCCTGATTGATCTGGTTGTTTTCAACTTGGTCTTCTTCCCAATTTTCAATTTACCATGGTTGATTCTTCAACTGATTCCATTCCAAATGCTTCTGCATCCACTATTAGGGTAGAAATCCTTAGTCCTTTCTACTTGCATCCATCTGAGAATGCGAGTTCATCCTTATTACCTGCAGTTTTCGATGGGACTGGTTACAGATCCTGGAGAAGAGCAGTTCTCATGGCCTTGTCTGTTAAGAGCAAGACAAGATCCATTAATGGGAAGGTTGTGAGACATGATCCTAGCTTTCAGCAACGGGAAATGTGTGATGATATGGCCACATCTTGGATCTTGAACTCCTTGTCACTAGATCTGCATGATAGTCTGCAGTATGTCAACAATGATCAGGAACTTTGGGGAGAATTAGAAGAAAGCTACGATCAAACCAATGGTTGTAAATTGTACCAGCTTCAAAAGGAGTAGTGACCTTGTCCAAGGCACTCTGGATATCACTGGTTACTACACCAAAATGAAGAAACTCTGGGAAGAAATAAGCACTGTTGATATCATCTCCCAGTGCAATTGTGTGTGCACTTGTGGTGGTAAAACAAAATTGGTTAAGGCTGAACAAGATCGCAGACTTATACACTTTCTAATGGGTTTGAATGAGATGCATACTGTAGTCCGAGGCAACTTTTTCATGATGAATACTCTACCAAGTATGGCCCAGGATTTTGCCATCTTGTCCCAAGAAGAAAAGCAAAGGGAAGTAAAACCTCACAACTACACTGCCTTGGATTCGACCTCTCTCAATGTTTTTGCTTCATCTAACAATGTTGCAGGTTCCAAAGGTCCTAAGACCAATTTTAATTCTAATAGGGGAAACACAGAAGGTTATGGAAACTCAAACACAAATGTGTTTAGAGGAAATTCAAGCACTGGGAGGTCTTCATTGTTTTGTGATTTCTGCAAGAAAACAGGACACACTAAAGATAGATGTTACAAGCTCCATGGTTATCCCACCAACTCTAAGTTCTCCAAGGGTAAAAGTTCAAATTCAGCAGCAAATGTGTGTGCTTCTGAGGTTGACAGGAACCAATGTGAGGATGATAATAAATTGAGTAAACAAATGCCTTTGAATTTGTCTAAAGGCCAGTATGAGCAGTTGTTAAATCTCTTGGGATCTCTACATGCTAATCATGGAACCAACAACTCTGAGAATATGCTGAGTGGAGCTGTGAACCTGGTAGGCATACTAGCTTGTTACTCTTTAATTACTGATATATGTGATCTCTCTTGTAAATGTGTTAGATTAACTGTTGGTTCCTGGATTATAGACTCGGGAGCATCACATCACATGACCTATAACAAAGCCACACTCACAAACATCAGCACACTGTCATACCCTTTATTAATTACCTTACCAAATGGTTATAAAGTTAAAAGTGACTGAAATTGGTGATGTTTGTTTAAATCCAATACTGACTCTGAGGAAAGTAATGTTTGTGCCTAGTTTTAAGTTCAATTTAATCTCAGTTCACTGTCTTGCATTGCAACTCAAAGGTGTAGTCAGTTTTAACACTTCTTCTTGTCTATTGCAGGGACCTTCTCTGAAGAGCCCTCTGGAACTTGGTAGAGCTAAAAATGATTTATACTTCTTGTGCTCTATATGTCACAACTATCATCCTCCTTCTGCTGGCAACAAAGAGACTCATGTTACTGCAAAGTTTTTCCCTAGTCATAGCAGTCATTCTCTAGTTAATTGTACTAAAAGTTCAACTGACAATGTATGTCAAGCTTCATCTTCATCATTTACTGTAAAATACACTCCTTATATCAATAAAGAAGTATGTTCAGTTTCTATTTTGCTTCTTGTTCTAATGAAGATTGTTCTCCTGCTGAGACTTATACTGATGAATTCTTATGGCATGTTAGACTAGGCCATGTACCCTTTGTAAAAATGAAAAGCATTTCCACCATACCTATCCATTTTTTCCACAAAACAGCCTTTTACTTGTGTTATATGCCCTATGGCCAGGCAAACTAGAATTCCATTTCCCGAGAGCACAACCTCCACCACCAAAGCATTTGAATTACTTCACATTGATCTATGGGGTCCATACCACATTCCCACTCATGATGGCTACAACTATTTCTTGACCATGGTAGATGACAACACTAGATCAACTTGGACATAATTACTTAAATGCAAAAGCAATGCCTTACAAACTATCAAAATCTTCATCTCACTCATAGAGAATCAATTTCAAACCAAAATAAGAACCATCAGGTCTGACAATGGTTTGGAGTTTACCTCCATGAAGCTAGCCAGTTTTTCCAAGAACAAGGGATAATACACCAAAAGTCTTGCCCCTACACACCCCAACAAAATGGTGTGGTAGAGAGGAAGCATAAACACCTTCTTGAAACAGCTAGGGCCCTCTTTTTCCAATCTAAATTACCTATGAGGTACTAGGGGAATGTGTCCTAACAGCTACATACATCATTAACAGATTACCTACCAAACTCTTGAAAAATAAATCCCTATATAAGTTATTGTATCATAAACACCCTACATATTCTCACCTTAGAAGTTTTGGTTGTCTATGTTTTCCCACTACTTTATAAACCCATAAGGACAAGTTTGAACCACGGGCTACACCACACATATTTGTTGGCTATCCTTTCAATACAAAAGGTTACAAGGTTTTGGATTTAGCTACCAATAGAATTCATGTGTCTAGGGATGTTATTTTCCATGAATCCATCTTTCCCTTTGTAATTGCTCATGTTGGCTCCAATTTTGCTTCTGTTTTGAATTTACTTGTTAATCATTCTACCAACCTACCTAGTATGCCTAGCACAATCAACATTTTTTATACTGATGATTTACTAGATACAAACACATCACATCAAGTCACAGATAACCAAGTAACCATTAACACTGAAGCCCCAAACATCACCACTACACCATCCATACCTGCACCTATTTCATCATGTGATGCTCCATATGCCCCTAGAAGAACAACTAGGTCCCTTCATACCCCCACTTATCTAAAAGACTACAACTACACTTTACCTAACCTACACTCTTCTACCTCTACTGCCTCAAGCTCACACCCACACCACTCTCTCACCTCTTTTGCAACTAACCATGACAGTATTTGCTTCACTTCTTTTTGTCCTGATAGCCAACAGTTGGTTGAAAACATTACATATGACTGTGAACCTTGTTCATATGAAGAGGCAATCTTGTCTCCTGCCTGGCAGAAGGCAGTGACACAAGAGTTTGAGGCATTATATGCCAACAATACTTGGGAATTGGTACATCTGCCCAAAGGCAAGAAAGCCATTGGTTGTAGGTGGGTGTATAAGATCAAACACAAGGCAGATGTGAGTGTGGAAAGATTCAAGGCAAGGCTGGTAGTTAAAGGATACACTCAACAAGCTGGGATAGACTACACTGAGACTTTTTCTCCTGTGGTTAAAATGACCACTGCTAGAACATTGATCGCTTTGGCTATTAAGAAAGGCTGGAATTTGTATCAGTTAGATGTCAACAATGCCTTCCTTCATGGTGATTTGAATGAGGAAGTGTATATGACATTACCACAAGGTCTTATGGTAGATGGTATTGACATGGTGTGTAAATTGAAAAAATCATTGTATGGCTTGAAACAAGCTAGTAGACAATGGTATGATAAGTTGACAAGCAGTCTTTGTTCTAGAGGATACACACACTCAAATAGTGACTATTCACTGTTTTATAAAAGAAAAGGATGCTCTACTTTGGTCTTTGTTGCAGTATATGTTGATGATGTAATCTTGACTGGGACTGACCTAGAAGAAATTGACTCCTTGAAGTCTTTTCTACATGATCAGTTCAAGATAAAAGATTTGGGCAAATTGCATTATTGCCTGGGGTTAGAGATATTGTATAGGCATGATGGTGTTTTGATTTCACAAAGAAAGTTCACCACTGACCTTTTGAAGGAATTTGATTGTTTGAATTACAAGACTGTTACCTCACCACTGGACTGTACTGTCAAATTAAAGGCCATTGATGGCAAGTTGTTGTGTGATCCTACTTTTTACAAAAAATTAGTAGGTAAGCTTAATTTTCTCACAAATACAACGATGGATATATCCTATAGTGTACAGCAGTTCAGTCAGTTCATGCAGACTCCTAGAGAACCACACTTGAAGGCAGCTTACCATGTTCTCAGATACTTAAAGCAGGATCCTTCATTGGGCATTTTCATCTCCAATACTCTGCACTCAGTGTCAAAGCTTTTTGTGACTTAGACTGGGCAGCTTGCCTTGATTCAAGGAAGTCAGTTAGTGGTTATCTAGTCCTTATGGGTGATAGTCCCGTTAGTTGCAAGTCCAAGAAGCAAGCCACAATGTCTTTGTCCTCTGCAAAAGCAGAATACAGAGTTGTAAGACAGGTGGTAGGGGAATTAGTCTGGCTTGAGAGGTTGCTGGATGAATTATCAGTATAGTGTCATTTGCTCATACAAGTTTTCTGTGATAGTCAAGCAGCGGTGCATATTGCCAAGAATCCAGTCTTCCATGAAAGGACTAAACATATAGAAATAGACTGCCATTTTGTCCGAGATAAACTTCAAGAAGGTCTGATTTCACTTCACCACATCCCTACAGAATCCCAGTTGGCAGACGTCTTCACCAAGGCCCTAACTGGGGTTAAACACACTACTTTATTACGCAAGTTGTCTGTAATTTCATCACCTCCAACTTGAGGGGGGGGGGGGGTTGAGAATATAAAGTATGAAATTAGTTAGTTAGTTGATGAACAGTAAAATTAGTTAGTTAGTTGTGAACAGTAAAGTTAGTTAGAAATTCAGTTAGAATCAAGTTTGTTGATTAGTGATTTTGTATATATAGCTCCACATTGTAATACTTGCTGCTTTAATTCACATTCAATAAAAAGATATTTTTCTCCATGAATCTTCTCTCTCGATTGTTCTCTCTCGAACCAATGAGTTCTCCATTAACGGAGTTTGGGAGCTCACATTGTTGATTTCATCATCCCAAAAAAGTCAATATAAGAAAGAAAGAAATGGAGATAATATTTTAAGAATATTTTGACAAAGTTGTTTTACATTATTAAAAAAATTATTTAAGGTCTTTCTAGTTTCAATGAAGCTTAAGTAAAATTTAGTATTTTTTTTTGGGGGTGGGAGGTGGGTTAAGTGGCTTTTAGTGATATTTAGTTAGGTAAAATTGAGCAATTTTCTGTTACGAAAAATAAGATAGTATCTTTCGATATAATAAGTAAAATTGAGTGTTCATTTGTGAAATTACTCCTTTCACCGACTAGTAGAAAATATAAATTCAAGATAATGAGTCTGCTTTTTCTTTATTGGCTCTTACATGATGCGATTTTAAATTAATGAATTTTGAATATTAAATAATTAAATTGACAGAGAAAATAAAGTGATTAATTAATTGGCTGACATAAAGGTCACATTTTAACTTTGAATTATTTTTTTTCTGGTTCCTATATTCTTTCTTTTTTATAGAGAAGTTTCCCATGAATCAAAAAAATCAAAGTGGTTGTACATGATGGAAGAACGAATCCATTGTACTTAATTAATTAAGCAACTTGCACTCTCATTAATCATCACATTGACATGGTAATTGCTCTATTCCTTTTTTTAGTTCCCGTTTGACAATGGATTTTAAATTTTAAAAAAATTATTTGAATTGATGAAGTTGGGGTTCAAAATTGAATTGTATTTGGTGATATTTTTTATAAAGAAGAGAAAAAATATTTTTTCTGATTTAATTTCTTTGTCTTATTTTGACTTGACACGGAATTTAAGAAATTAATGAAGAATTTTTAATTTTATGGTCTTAAATTAAAGATATGTCAAATGTACTAAAATGATCTTTGATTTTGTCGTTATCAACGTGTTAAGTTAGAAACTGAAATTAAAAAATTACTAAAAACAAAAATAAAATAAACAAATTAAAACCTAAAAAGAACTTTATTGGAATTCATGAAAATGAAGTTGGAATATTTGAAAAATAAATTTGGAGCACTTTTAAAATTTGAAATTCAAATTCACATTTGAAAATTTTATAACCAAATATATATATATTTAGCCAATAAATTATCCATTAAAGTTACCTCGAAAGCTCAACTTTTAATTAATTAGTAGTACTACTTTTCTTTTGTCAATTATTCATTTAAAAAATCATCTAGAAGGAATTTCTTGATACTTAAAATCTACAGTGAACTCAACTTGTTATATATTTATAAGATCATTAATTCCAATTGCTATTTTTAAAAAAAAAAAAATCCAATTGCTATTAACTTCAAGAAAAATATGTCCATATACAAAGTTGTAGCATGGACTTTTTGTCCCCAAATTGCATGAACTTTATCATCATTATTTGTTTGTATACAAATTAAATTGCAACTTGTTGGTAAATGAATAATTTCTTTAATTTTAACACCAAAAAAATTACTGCAGGATCCCCACCCCCCCCCCTTCCAACCCCTAACTATGAAATAAACACACACAAAAAAAGAACAAAAAATAAAATAAAATAAAATAAGTTGATAATCTCAAAAAAAAAAAAATATCTAAAACGTTATCTTCAAAAAAGACAATCCTCAAGTTGAAAAAATATTGTGTTTAGTTTAAGCAATTGATTACATAATCCATCTACCTTTGAATTGGATTGACATCTAACAAGGGAATGTTTGGTATGTTGGAAGAGTATTTGTCTTATACTTCTTGTTTAGTTATTAATTCTGGTATAATTTAAACGTTCAGATCAGAACGGTATATATTTCAAATTGTAAAATAATAATATTGAGACTAATTATTTTGAATAAAATAATGAAAATGATCATTAAAAAAGTACCTCTACTTCTATTAAATCATTTTTCAATAAGAAATAAAACCAAAATACCTAATCCCAATATAAGTAATTTCAACACATAACTTGACCTTAAACCGAATGACCCCTTACTTGTATGTCACATTTCTTACATTTGAATTTGTTTGTTTGGTTTTGACTTGATATAATATTTAAGAAAGTAAAGAAGATTTTAAATTTATGGTGGTAAATTAAAGATACATAGAATGTACAAAAACATGTTTAATATTATGATTTTAAGTATGTCATGAAGAAAGTTAGAATTAAATAATTATTAAAAGAGGAAAGAGAGATTTTTTTAAAATGATACTCCCTTCACTTCAATTTGTTTTTCCTACTTTTCTATTTTAGTCATTTTGAAAAATAATGTTACTTTTTTTAGCAACTTTTTAATTTTAATATTTCACATGATATATTTTAAACCACATGATTAAAAGATATTTTAGAATATTTGACTTATCTTTAATTTAAAACTAAAAGATTCTGAAGTCTTTTTTTACATACTTAAACTTCGTATTAACGCAAAATAAATTAAATAAATTGAAACTAAAAATATATATTATTCCTCTCACACCTTCTTTTTTTTTATGTGATGAATGATATAATGTGAAAAGACGTTGGTAGCACGTTATTCTAAATGGTCTTTAATTTATAATCTTTACTATGAGAACCAAAGAGAATAATTAGTAGAGTAATATTACAATTGATATTACAAATAACTTGGCAAGTTGCATATTATAGTAGACAAGACATTATGGAAGTAGATGAATCTCTTAGACCCATGTGAATTGCATGGAAAAAAAAAGAGGGATCAAGTTGAGAAAAGTGGTTGGGGCTGCCACATTATTAGGTTTATATTCGTATTGATTTTCGATTAAATTAAATTTACGATATTTAATTTTTATTATTAAAAAAAAAGCTTTTCTAATAAAAAAAAAAATCGACCTCATTTGAAAATGATTTGAAATCAAATTAATTTGAACTTGAAATTTTGTTGTTTGGGTATGTAATTAAGAATTATTATGTTATATTTTTTCTAATAACCATGAAAATGAAAATTCTATAAGTTGTCATGAAAACTATCAAAATTTTCTCAATTGTTATATAATCTTATCAAATGAACAAATCATAATTCATAAACAAGATATTAGAATATTCTAAGACGATGTAGTGATAAACTACATGTCTTTATGTTCCTTTCGAAAATAAATACCAGTGATTACAAATGTTCAAATATGCACATAATTTTATAAAGATCGACTGATCAACAATAACAATTAATAGCTATTCTTTAATACTATAATTCTTTCACCTTGGTGTAACACAATCTTTTCATGCCAAATATGAACTTTATTTTATTTTTTACAATATTTAAAATGATGAATCTTATTTTTCAAAATAAATTTATGAATCAAATTTTATATTTTAAAAGTTTGGAATCACAATTTTGTCAAATTTGAAAATTTGAAGTCATGATCCCAAATTATATATCTAAATATTGATCAGAATTTTAAATTAAATGCCCAAACACCTATTTATATTTTGTCTACGAAAAAAGTATCACATAAATTAAGACGGTGAAACGCAGGAAGTAAATATATTCTTAGGGGGAGTAGTTGCAGGGCTATTTTTGTCAATCGATAAAGACATTTGTAAAAAGTTGAAAAAACCTCGGATAATGATTTTGACGGGCAGTGGCAGATAACGTAATTATAGTAAAGTGAAAGGGTATTTTATTCAGACTCGGTCCAAATAATTAAGCTTTTAGCAAGTTGATGATCAACTTGCATGGCACCTAACGTAAGCAATTAGCTAAAACACCAACTCAAATTGCTATAATTTTGTCTTCAAAAAGTTGATATTCTCTCCCAAGATTTATATCTAACCCAACATGTACACAACAACTAGGAGTGATAAATAAGTGGATAAAAAATTAAATATAATTATAAATTACAAATAAACATGTCGAATCAGATCGGATATGAATTGATTAAAGATAATTTAGATAAAATTAACACAAATAGATAGGTTGGATTGGTTTCATAAATAGTTAGGTGAAAACACAAATCAGAGATGTGTTTGATATGAAAATATTTTCTAAAACAATAAATGAGCTTCTTCTTTTTTTTGTATTTTGTATGTATTTTTTTTTCCTCCCTAGAGCTCCCACCCCTTTTTGTTCCCTTGGTGACTCGAATTCGCAATTTTCGAATTGAAAGTGAAAGGTGTTTACCATTCAAATAGTATTTTTAAAATTTTCTCATGTTTGATCGGTCAAAAAATATTTTAAAAATAAAGAAAATGACTTTTTTTTAAAAATGAAAGTAGGGAATACAAAGTTTTACTGAGTGACATTTTACATTAGTGTGTCCTCTCCCATCTCAACATACCTCATTTTCACCTTCACTTAGCCTCCCATCCCACCACACCACACCACACCCCTCTTATTTTAATATTTATCTAGATTATGTATAAAAAAAAATCAGAATAATATGTGTGTACACATTTTGTGTATATATATATCACACTCCATTCTCATCTCTCTTAATCTCTCTTATCAAACAAAAACAAAATAGAGATGACTTCTACACTCCAACTCCGCCGAATCAACCACCATAACGCCGCCACACTCGCCGGAAACTTCCCCATGACGACGACCAACAATGTCTCCGTCCCCGATAACCACTTCCATTACCACACCCACCCCGTGGGTCCCAACAACAACCAGTGCTGCTCCGCCGTAGTCCGATCAATCTCCGCCTCTATCGACACCGTATGGTCGATAATCCGCCGCTTCGACAATCCGCAAGCCTATAAAAACTTCCTCAAGAGCTGCCACGTCATCGTCGGCGACGGAAAAGTCGTCGGTTCTCTCAGGGAGGTCCACGTCATCACCGGCCTTCCGGCGGCTTCGAGCATTGAGAGGCTCGAAATTCTAGATGACGAGAAAAAAGTGATGAGCATTAGTATAGTCGGCGGCGATCACCGGCTGAATAATTATAGATCCGTGACGACGCTTCATCGGACGGCGGCGGATGACGGCGGCGACGGCGATAGGACGGTGGTGGTGGAATCATACGTTGTGGATGTTCCGCAAGGGAATACGAAAGAGGAAACACGTGTATTCGTTGATACAATTGTACGGTGCAATTTGCAATCGTTAGGTAAAATAGCGGAGAACTTGGAAAAAGCTAAGAGTATTTGACGGTCTATCGAAAATAACCTTTCTATAATAACGTTGCGTTATGTGTAATTACTCTGGATAATATTGCTGTTGTTGTAAGAGTAATTAGCTAAATCGATATTAATTGTTTACTGATTAAATCATTGTACATTTCATGATCTATTTTATTTTATTTTTTGGTTTTTTTTTTCTTCATGAAGACTGAGAAGTGAAAAGTTGAGAAATTTTGGAGAGTGTAATTAAAGTTGGTTATTCTTGGAATTGTTTCAATATGGAATAGCTATTAGTACGTAGTTGTGTTGTTTGTACATTGTTATATAATGACTTTACAGTGTATTCAGAGTTATTATTTACCTGATTGATTCAGATTGCATGTATTATAAGTCTTTCACATTGGTACGAGGAGCAATGTGCTTTCTTATATAATTTTGGTAATACATACTTTTTGAATTATTTTTTGAGATTGAATTAAACTTTTCGTATTAGTCCACATAAGTTTTGTCGTATCAAAATTTTCTTAATAACGAAGTAATTTTATTCATTCCACCGTATTAATAGTGATATGTATTTTGTATAGTATCCTTAAGTCACCATCAGATAAATTCTTCTAAGTCTTCCTTCTTTGTTCTGAATTGGTTAATTAGAGAAGCTGCAATATTACATGCATTTCATGATCAGCACATATTGCAGACTGAAATAATACTATCTATCTTAAAGAGTGAAAGGTTAAAAATATACTTTAAGTGTCGGATGACCCGATGACTCAGTTGGTTTGGAGGGTGGTTATCCACACGGATGACCCGGGATCGATTCCCCCCTCAATGCCTTCTGAGTCGAGCCTGTCGCATAGGGCATGCCTAGTGTGGTTTACATCCCCTGTGTGATTTACAGGCTATTACACAGTGGGGGGTTTACCCAGTGCGCACAAAGTGCTCACCCGAAGGGCAGAGGCTGTGGCAGAGGTTGTAGCGGCTGCGGGTTATCCTTGGTTTATTCAAAAAAAAATAAAAAAAATTGAGTTTTATATCTGAACTATTAGGTATGCAGATTTTCTATCCGACAAATAATAAAATTAGAATTTCACTATCGAAATTAAAAAAAATAAAAATAAAAAATAAAAAAATAAAAAAAAAATAAAAATAAAATATATATATATATATATATATATAAATAATTTGTCTTTATATATAAAATATACATTTTTTTTATAATAAACATTCAGATAAACCTCTTGTGCACCTGATTTAGTCGCTGCTTTTACTTAATGAACACAGTGCACAGATATTAATTTTTAATTTCCATATAGTCTAATTTTTTTAAAGGGTTTACCAGTTGTGAACTTCACAAATTGGCATTGAATATAATTTATCCATACTACTAATTGCATTTTTTTTTAAATAAAATAAATTGTTAATCTTTGGACACTGAACCTGCTGGTCATGAGACGGGTACCCAACAACTAATTCCTGGATTTAGTTTATAATATAAAAAAATATAGTATAATTAATCTAATTTATTCTGTTATAACTATTATCTACCTTATTTTTTTCAGATAATTAGATTCACTTGTTTGTTCAAAATCTCATTATATCTGCAAGAGATGATAAAATTAGTCTACAAAAATATAATGTATTCATATCATCTATTAATTCACTAATTTTATCCTGATTCGTCCAAATTCAACTCATCCAAATCGTGATAGAAGAATCAAAAGCTGCAAAACAGTAAAGTACCAACTTGCAATTAAACCAAAGGCAAGTTGTATTTTTATTTTTTGATAAATCTTTTATGGGATTTCTTGCCTCTCCTTTGTTTTAAATTTCCCGCATAAATATTATATTAAATGTTGTGATCGGCAAAAGAAAGAAAATATATTTTCCAAGTTGGTTACCAAGTGGGCAAGGAGGCTTTTATTGAATTTCAATTTGTTTGCCTACTAGTATTAGTCAATAAAAAGCCTCTAGATATAATTGTAATTTCATTTTATCTTAATATTATAATTGTAATTAATTATTTGCCTCTAGATATTCATATATCTCTGTTACTTTATCCGTTTTGCATTTTGCTATCTTATTATAATCATAGTTTTCTGCAATTTTGCTCAAAAGTTTTTTTTTTTAATCGATGGTCTATCAGAAACAATTATTCTATCCTATTAAAGTAGAGTAAGATCTGCACACATCTTATCATTCTCAAACCCTATTTATAAATTTACACCAAATATATTATTTAATAAGGCGATTTACCAATAGATCCAAATGTAATATATTGTGGTGAAAAAGGTACTTGTCATCTTTTAATTGAATTGTACGTAGATTATTTTTTTTTTTCCAAAAAATATTTTTCTTATTTTATCATATGATTATATATTGAAATGATTTTCTGGTTAGTTTTTGAAGATAAGTTTTTTTTTAGGCACAATCATTTTTATTAAAGTGAAATATGTGTCCAAATATTACTTCGACTTTCACATACTATTATTTTTTAACTTCAACTTTAATTATTATATTTTCAAATTTCAACATGTCCAAACAAATTCTGACATTTTGTTCATTTAAAAACCTCTAAACATTTGGTTAATCGATTAATTAAATTGGTGATTAATTTGTTTCACCTTTAATATCTCTAATCAAATATTCATGAAAGATGCTATATATTGCCGGACAGTAGCTCAAGTTGGAATAAATAATTACCATTAGTATTAGTCAAATAGTTGAGATTTTTATGAAGCACTTTTTATGTCATTGATTCCATCATTTGGACTAATTAATTAAAAAAGATAAAGTTCCTATATAGAGTTTTGCATTTTATGTCATTGATGCCATCATTCATATATTATACCGAAATATTGAAAACACCCCCAAATTGAGTATAAATTATTTGTTTCATTTCTGAGCTATCCCTAAAAAAATCTTTTTACTTGAGTAGCTGAACTTAAATACATCTCCAATCTTGCAACATATATAAGTGAAATACACCCCTAAATTTCCGTCAAATTTAGAGGTGTTTTCAACACTTCTCTCGATTTTTTATCAAGAGCATCATGCTCCTACAAGAGTTTGAAACCACTTGTTATGTCATGTGGCAGATCGAAGCTGTATCTAAGCTTAGTTTAGTCAATTAGAGGGATGTTTTTAAGACTATCAATAGATCGAGGATAAAATTAATACTTTTTGTCAAATTCAAAAGTATTTTCAATATTCTCTCTAAAATAATAAGATTTTATGATTAATCTGTCGTACTTGGTAGTCTTAGTAAAGCTACAACAATAAATAACTCTTTCTAACAAATTAAATTTGATATGCACTATAGTAAATTTGGTCAAACGTCACAACTCACAAAAAATAATTTTGGACCACGTTTAGAAATGTACCCAAAATTACCCAACAACAATGTTTTCTAAGTAGTAGTTAAGGATACATTTTTCAAGTGGTTAAAGCCTAATATGTTGTAGTGATGTTAACTGAAACTAAAGCTAAGTAATTACACTTGTCACAACTTTTTTAAATAATCAAATGATATTAATTTTAACTAATATTTTAAAATATATTTTTTCATTATATTGATATATTTTAAAATATATTTTTTCATGTAACTTAAGATTTATAAGGAGATCAAAACATCAACTGCATCACCTCTATCAAAATTCACTACCGACAAAGCCTTCTCTTCAGATTAAAGATGTCTCTGACTCTATTCTCCAGGCAAGAAAAATGTTTTTACCAATCTAATTAACCCTTCAGACCTTCTTCAACTCCAAGATGTGATGAGTCGACATCAAGGTGAACGATGGTTAGATATAAAGGCGGCTTCCCGGCTTAGATCGAAAGGAAGGACTTCACTTTCTGATCACTTTTTAGGCCATTTTGGAATTTCGAAAGCCACTACAATTCTACAATTTCCAATTGACCAAGTAAGACTACACTTGTCATGAGTCGAGTCAATCAGACTCAACGACCAGGAGTAGCAAAATGAAATCATATATTTATAGTTTGAATAACATTAATTCAAAAATTTGGACCTCCTTAACTAGAAATTAATCACAAAAAGAAATTACATAGAGTCATCGGAACAAGTTCTTGCGAAATATAAATGATATATATATATATATATATATATATATTAAGGATAGAAAAGTTTAGCATATAAAAGCTCATTCCAAACATCTTGAAGTCCAGGCAAACACCAATGTATACAATCAGCATAACTTGAAGGATTTGCTTTTTCTTGTGGACTTAAAGGTCCCCATCTTTCTTTGTAAATTGATGTATGTGCATCTCTTCTTGGCATTGACAATTGAGTTATGTTGAGAAATGTAATTGGCACTTTTGATTTGTTAAATTCTTCTTTAATCACTTGCATTATGCTTTTTCTACTTATCTGATCCCCAATAACTTGGATCCTCTATCATTTTTGTCTCATTGTAACAATTTCCATTTGGATCTCCTCCCCACTCTTTGCTCCTAATAACAAGCCAAAAAATAAATTGTTAGTAATATTTACAGATTCAGAATTTAGACGTGGTGAGTTCTAATCAGGGACGGGTTATAGTTAAATTGTCAATTCAGTAAATATGAGTTGCTCTGGTTCAAATTTTGTGTTTGTGTTAAGAAATTCACTTGATATGTAGAAATAATCTGTCTAGAATATAGTAAGTAAAAGAAATTGTTATCAAGACTTTATGAACTTAAAATTCTGAATTATGAGTTGTGAGAATGGATATTTCTAACTCTATCTATGTTTATTTTTGCACACTATGAGACTCGACTAGGGATATCAGATGGATGAGTTGGATTGAATTTAAGCAAATCAAAATAAGTTAAGTTAATAAATAGACAAATCACTAATCCGTCCGCAAGTTAGGCTGAAATGAGTTGTGTCAAGATGGGCTTCATGGATCATAACTCAATCCACCCAACTCTTGTCAAACTATAATTTCTTTGGTTCTTTAGTTTACCATTCGATATCGATATTCATATTAGAGTCTGACTTAAATTTATTTTTACACAATATTACAATTGTCTATTAGTATACAAACTTACCATGCATGAGAAGGTGACATGCTTGTAAAAAGGACCCTATTTCTTTTTGGATCCATATTTTTATTTATCCATCTCAATAAATTTTTCATTCCCATACGATAAGCATCATTAGTTGGCACATCTTCTATATCTTTTATATTATCATCATCAAATGTCCCATTCCTAAAAAAAAAAAACGTAAAAAATAAATGTAATTAATTAGTAGTGAATCCTAATTATGTGTTAAGACATGATTAATAATTAAAAAATTTAATGAATAAGAAAAAATATTATATAAAAAATTACAGAATCTTGAATGTACGGCCAGACATCCACCAAATATAAGTATTGAACACCAAAATATCGACTCCTTTCCAGTATTTTCCATGTGTATCGATCGAATTTTTTCGAACGATTCGATCGGGAACCCTATGTTTTCCAGGACTATCTGCATTTGATTCTAGTAGAAATGGTGCCCAGTAGAATTCAATTGTTGCATTATAATCCTGGTATGTATAATGAATCCAAGTTAAAAATAAATGTAATTAATTAGTAGTGAATCCAAAGTTAAATGTTTGTACTATATATAGTAGAATTTCCACATGATGTAATATATAGTATAAGTTTATGTTCACACGTGTCAAAAATATTTATACGATCAAGTTATTTAAAAAGTAATTCTATGCAAAATTAATAATTATATAAAAAATTATTTATACTATCAGTGTATATATAACGTACCTTTGCTGTGAAGATGGTGAACGAATCGACTTTATTGAGGGATTTAGCGTCGTTTGGTACGATTTTATGGAGGAGGCAAACCATAGAAGTGAATTGTCCTCGATTTAAAGAATCACCAACGAACATCATCCTCTTCCCTCGAAGATTTTCTAGCATCAACGATGCATTGAATCTGCCAAGATTATAACATATAGTTTAAATTCATAATAATAATGAGCAATTCATTAATTTTTGAACAATTATGTGTAAATTTCTAATTTTCTATGGTAAGTATTAATCGGTAAATTGAAAAAGAATGCTAGTATAACAAAATTAAGCTACACTAATAGGGTAAAAAAGAAATTTTATAATCTTGAAAATAAAATAGGTTATCTGATACAACAAGTAAAAATGATCTGATAATATAAAAAAATTAATCTAAATTGGTGGTATATATCACTTGAAGCTAGGGGAGTCTTGGAGCAATAGTAAAGTTATCTCTGTGTGATCTGTAGATAACGAGTTTGAGTTGTGGAAGCAACCACTAATACTTGTATTAGTGTAGGTTTTCTACATCACACTCCTTGGGGTGCATGCCCTCCCCCAAACCCTGTGCGTGAACGCAAAATGCTTTGTATACTGAGCTATCCTCGGCGGTATATAGGTAATAATGATTTGATAATATAAAAAAATTCCTAAATTATGGCGTTGTATATCACTTGAAGGGGAGTCTAGGAGCAACAGTAAAATTGTCTGTTTGTGATCTATAGATCATGAGTTTGAGCTATGGAAACAGATACTAATGCTTTGTATTAGGTTTAAGTTTTCTACCTCACACCCCTTGGGGTGCGGCTCTTTCCTTCTTTCCCAGACCCTGCAATATAAATATTGAATGGTTTGTGCACCGCACTGCCCCAGACGGTATATATGATCACTTAAACTCATTAACTAACAAAAAAGTTTACAAACCTGGGAATAAGACAGTCATTAGGTTGCCATCTCCAATAGAGATAGTCTTTATCTGGCCTGCCATGTTCTTGACAAGTCACTTGAGGAAGTAAATATGGACATTCTGATTCATTATATAAAGGCCTATTTGACTCATCCCAAATCCATTTTCCACTGAATAAATTGCAATCTTTTTCACCTTCTCCAATTGCAAATGGTGGCAATGTATAATCCTTGTTCTTCTCTAACACAACAAAAAACAAAGTCAAACAACTCAAAATCAAGAATCTCCAAGAAAATGGATTTAATTTATGTGCAACGACGATAAAAGATATCACACATGCACTATCAGTATAATTTAACATGTTATAGCATATCACTTTCTTTATTTTTTCAAAACACTATTAATCCACTTATTATTATGGGTGGTCACTTTTACATAGTTATATTTTATGTGACCAAATTTTGGAATAACAAACGATCAAATTCTACCATTAGATTTCCTTTTTTTCTATTTGGATCGATCAAGTTGGAGAGTGTCTAGATTAACATACTTCTCGAATTCAGACTATCAAGATAATCGTGTTTATTACCTTGAGAATTACGATATGATTTGGCATGAGAAGCCATTTTATAGCTTCTTAAATTTCTCGATAAAGAACGATATGACCAACAATGATTCAAATATAATAAAAATTGATAATAATATTAATTAGAAGACAAAAAGGTGTTGATCAAACTTACTTGATGATTTAGGATTTGGCCAAATCAAGTTGGCCAAGGATGTGACTGATGGAGAAGATGGAAGGAGATAGGATGAGTAAGTAATCAAAAACACAACCAAACTTAGCAATAAGAATAGATAATTATAAAAATGAACTTTTCTAAAGATGGGCAAAGAAGGAGGCAATTCCATCTATTAAGGATTTGAAGTCAAAATTCAAGAGTCATTCTTATACGACTAGTGCGCGTTAAGTATCCTATCTAAGGATCACTATGTCACATCTTATGTTGAAGCTAACACGTTAAGTATCCTATCTGGGGAGTACATCTTATGTTGAAGCCTCTATAACACGTTTAACACATTGCAAAATGAAGAGTTGAATAAGATTCATTGTACTTAAGCTAGATCATCAACTTACTAAATTAGGTCATATATATTTTTACAATTTGAATATATGAATGATATACTAGCTTTATGTTCGTTGAATTTGTGATAAATATCAATTTCCATTATTGTGCTATTGCTAAAATTGATTTTAGGTAAGCAATTATCTTAGTTTCATGTATGTGGTTTATACCTAATTAATTTATTCAAGGATATAATCTTGTCATTATTTTTTTTTTTAAATTGATATGGAGTGATTAATATGTCTATCACTCGATAGTCAAAGAAATTACAATTGAAGTCATATTTTTACAAATACATACTTAGAATTTCTTTTGATATCTGTCTAGTTTTAGATATTGTTCTTGACTGAAGTATTTGACTATTTGTAATGCACCAGAAAAATTAAAAAGGTAGCTCAAATATTAGTCATTGAATCATGAATGATTTCCAGTTGTAATGATCAGATGGTTAAATGTTAATTAGAATTAGAAAATGGCAGAAACGGATTCAGAATTTAAAGTTTATAAATTCTTATATTAGCGACATTAAATCACTGTTAGGACTAGTAATATAACCTCTTAAAGACGTTATTTATTAAATTTTCTCTTATAATATAGATATATCATGAACAAAAACTATTGAATTCTCATGATCGACTGACATACATACATCTAGATCGACCCTCAGAGAAGGGGACTTACTCCTCAACATTAGTGTATTTGGACATGATTCGGTCCTTTGTATATATGTTCACACATTCACAAGAAAACCAATTTAATTTTATCAAAGTCGATTGCCTAAAAATACGTATATACAAAGGACGACCATGTCCAAATACACTAGTGTTATATTTTTTCAAATTGATTAGCTAAACACGAACTGTTCATGATCGTCCATAAAATTTTCTAAGGATAAAAGAGCTTTGTGAATAAAAGTTCATTCCAAGTATCTTGAAGGCCAGGCAAACACCAATGAAAACAATCAGCATAGCTAAATGGATTTGCTAGTTCCTCTTGTGTTAATTTATTCCATTGCTTCTTGTAAATTGTTGTGTGTGCATCTTTTCTATAACTTGAGAGTTGTGTAATATTGAGAAATGAAATTGGCAATTTTGATTTGCCAAATTCTTGTGAAATCACTTGCATTATGCTTTTTCTACTATCTGATCCCCAATAATTTGGATCCTCTATCATTTTTGTTTCATTGTAACAATTTTTATTTGGTTCACCTCCCCAATCAATGCTCCTGAAAAACAAAGAGTGGATATAAATATATGTTATATCTCAATGGTAAAATATAATTCTAAAATTCTCAAATGTTATTTGAAAATATTACATTATTTTAGGGGATTTTAATTTGTTAAATCCCAAACAATGTTGGTGGGGGTGGGGG
>NW_006239128.1:75341-84055 GCF_000226075.1 Solanum tuberosum
GAATGAGATGTTGGAAGGGGGGGGGAAACAATCACCACAAAATGTCACTTAAGAAACTCGTTTTTCCTATTTTCACAAAAAGAGTCATTTCCAAGATTTTTTACGAACTTATTTTTCTGAACATTTTAATCGATGGAACATGAGAAATTTTCAAAAAAATACTTTTCTCCATACCAAACATATGAGGGACAAAGGATTACAATGTGGGGAACCGAACCTCTTTTTTAATTTTAAAGATGGATCCACTAACCTTTTAGTGTGCCTCGAACCCTTCGGTTGATAGTGAAGGTGCTCAACCACTTGAGAAAACCCCAATTGTCATTTTCTTAAAGTGGAATTCATATATATCCAAACACAATAATTTTAAAATTCTATTTTTCAACTTCATATACTCTTGTTTCTATTTCGACCAAATATTGTCCAAATGCCAATTTCTTTTCTTTTTGTTAGTTTGATATTTTATTTTTCTTTTTTGTTAAAATAAATTATGTACCCCATATAGCAAGATAAAGAGATAGGAACTGTTTTTTTAAAATAAAAGTAAGGGGAGGGATAAAATTTTATTTCTTTTACTCACCTTTCATGAGAAGGTGACATGCTAGTAAAGAAAACTCTAGTTTTCTTTAGATCCATATTCTTTTTAATCCATCTCAACAAACTCTTCATTGCCATCCTATATGCCTCCTCTGTGGATACCTCCACTATATCTTTCACTTCATCATCAAAAGACCCTTGCCTACAAGCAACGGGAAATCCAAAATTTAGACATTGTAAGTTCTGAATCGAAAGAATTAAGTTGTGAAATAATATCATAGCCCAAAACACAAAAGTATTTCCAATCACGTTGCCTTGTGATTGGATTCTAGGGTGGAGCTATATGTTGATCTAAATCCCCTTTGTCAGAAATTACATTATATATAGTAGATGTTGAATCTCTTTAGTTTCTTTCTGTTTTGTATTCCCTTAGTGAAAATTCTGACTCTGTCATTGACATAAAGTATTGAATAATAAACAAGAAGAAAGAGTCAAGAAAATTACAAAATATTAAAATTGAAGCCACTCCTCCACCAAAGGTAAGTATTGAACACAATTATGTTAGCCCCTTTCCAATATTTTCCATGTGTGTTTATTGAATCTTTTCGAACTACTCTTTCTTCAATCCTATGTTTTCCTGGATTATCAGAATTTGATTCAAGCAGAAATGGTGCCCAATAAAACTCAATTGTTGCATTGTAATCCTGAAAAAAATACTCAAATATAAGCTAACTTTATATATTTGTAATATGAAATCAATGTTACTCATAGTTATTATCTCAAAAAGCCATACGTTTCTTCATGATTCAAATTTTGTCAACAAACAAAAAGTGACTTTCTGAGATAGTAAGAGTGACCATCTGAGAATTCAACTTCACGATAGAGTGATATATAGTTTATCTTGTGTTTTCACTCGAGATGGCTAGAGGACGACCAAAGAAGGATTTGAACAAAGCTAATTGATATAGGAAACAAGACTAATGTGAACAATAAAGAGGTAAATAGAGGAAATATACAAACCATTATGCAAGTCAATGATGTTAGTTCATCTCCAATGCAACAATGGTGAATCCAAAATGAAGGATATTTCGTGGTTTTGTTCAATATTATGGAGAATATATATGTTGAACTATTTTCTAGACCATACAAAATATATAGCAGACTTATTATCGTAAGGTAATGGAATTCTGAGTTCAATTTCGATGCTCTCTAAGTCATAACCGTAGTATCCTGAGCTGCATTCTTTATGCTGATGAATGTATAATTGCGAATATATATAGGACATCATATGAAAGGATCCTAGTGGAGATGGATGTTACTCGTGAGTCGTGAGTTGCATGTTAGTGTTCAAGTACACGAGAGAACGTTTGAACAAGCTGTGGAATAAGATGGGAAGCCTACTTATGACTTTACATGCTCGCGAATAGGACATTCATGTCAACTTGCTCTAGAAGTAAAGCGAACACATAAGGAGAACAGAGAAAAACATGTGAATTGAAGGATAAGGTAAACCAAATCAATATGGATGAAAGCTCAGCTAAAGACGAAGATTAGAACTAGTTGGCTAGAAAGGAGAAGGTTCGTGGCATTAACGTTGTACCTAATAACTACAAGAATGGTGTTACAATAACAAATAAACATGGACAAGAATTACTCAATCAACCAACACTGATAATGTAGAAATGATCAATATTTTCAGTCCTCTGATAAGAGAATTGTCGGGTGTGCAAACAAAGTCCCACATTGATAGCTGAAAAGATTGGGAAGTTACATATAAGTTGTATGATCTCTTAATATATAGTGTGAGGCCTTTAGGGAAAAACCGTGCAGGCTTGGCCCAAAGCAGACAATATCATACCATGTTTAAAGTATTTGCGGGCAGGTTGAGCCCAATAAGAATTACATAAAGAAATGGAAGGTCTAAAGATACAGGGCAGAAATTCTTCAAGTTAACAACAATGTACAAGCTAGCTATGTTGCTCAAACTCTCCAAAAATGTTGTTGGACTCGTGTTTAGATCCTCCAAAACTAACTAGTAATGTGTAAGGTCAAAATTTGATAGAGATGATTACCTTAATGTTGAAAACATCGAAACTACCAACAGTTTTCATGGATTTAGCATTCTCAGGAATGATTCTATGGACAAGACAAACCATAGAAACATACTGTCCTCTGTTCAAGGAATCGCCCACGAATAACATCCTCTTCCCTCGAAGTGTTTCCAACATTAATGTCGCGTTGAAACTATCATATTAAGAAGAAAAAAGAACGAATAGAGCTATAAAATGTGATAACAAAAACAAAAAAAGTACAAAGTGTAAACAATCAAGCAGAGTACTTTTAACACAAGTGTAAGACATAGTAACAATATTCATTTTGAGACTCAAAATGTGAAAAATGTCATATAATATATTATGTCATGCATAGAGTTCGTTTGACTTATATTCACTGACAGTATAAAAGAATTTTACCTCGGAAGAGAGCAACCATGAGGTTGCCATCTCCAATGTTGATAGTCTTTATCTGGCCTTCCATGTTCTTGACAAGTCAATTGTGGTTGTATATAAGGACACTCTGATTCTTCATATAAAGGTCTTTTCTCATCCCAAATCCATTTTCCATTGAACACATTACATCCTTCCTTTGTCTCTCCTATAGCAAATGGTAATTTCTCTTTGCTCTTTTCTACCAATAGAATTTCATAAGATACAATTAATTAGTGTGGTGAAATCAGAAATTTCGTTAAAACTGACACCATATGAATAGGTCCACGGTCCCCCCTCCCCCGGATATAGCTTCTTTGATTTCTCGATAAAAACAATATGACTAATAGTGATTCGAATGTATATAATATATTTGATAATACAATAACATACTAAGTACAATCCGATAAGTTACTTTAGAAAGGATAGAATTATGTACACAGATCTACCTCCTATCTTTGTAGGACAGAAAAGTTATTTTCAATAGATCGAAATATGATAAAACCAAGAAAAAAATAAAGTGTTTATCAAACTTACTTGCAAATTTTGGATTTGGCCAAATCAAATTGACCAAGGATGCGACTGATGAAGAAGATGGAAGTAGATAGGATGAGTAAGTTATCAAAAATACAACCAAACTTAGTAATAAAAAAAGATAATTATAAATACTAGTTTTTCTAAAGATGAGTAAAGGAGGAGGCAATTCCATCTATTGAATTTTTTTTAATTTTTTTTTTGTAATATGTCCAAGTGACAAAAATACTAAAAGTTTGAAGCTAAACAAAGGGTAACTTATATTTATTTTTCATGGCTTTATGTAGAATCGTCTAGCATGATTAACATAATGAAAAATTATAGATTAATCAGATTCATTGTTTTTAAATTAAGGTTGGATAATCTTTTTTTCTAAAGTAGCTAGGTAATAAATATCAATAATAATTATTAATGTGTCTACAAAAGCTTTGTGTTCATTGAATTTGGGACAAACTGCATTTCCATTTGTGTTTTTTCCTACTATTAATTTAATTTAGGCAAGTAGATATGGTATGTTATTATTTAATTTGCTTAAAGATTTCGTTATTATTTTTATTCTTAGAAATTGATAACCACATTGCGATTGTAAGGATGCTTATGTTCTTTTTAAAGAAGACTCATGGTAAATACTTATCTGCATTATATATTATTTTTGTGCAGAAAGCATTGATAATCAAGAAATTATAATTGAAACCTCAGTACTATGACTTTCAATGAATTATTGTTCTACAAAAGTCTAAACTTATTTTTGACTTTTACAAGATTATTATTGAAGTCTTGGATAAGATAGTGATCAAGAAACTTATTTTCGTGAGTATTGATTTAATATTAATAAATAAAATTATATTTCTCTATATTACATGCAAGATGATTATGTATTTTTTTTCATTCTTTCCTAATTCATTTGATAACCACATTTTATTCGTTACCATATCTTTTTTATAATACTAATAACTAATAATAATGCTACTCCGTATCCTACTCTCTTTTTTTGTAGGCTTATTCTTTAGACAGCTGATCTGTGACATTATGTAACAATGGAAAATGATATAATCTATCAAAACATCAGTCATAAAAAGAACAGAGTACTATAATACAATACAAAATTATACGATATTATGAAACAATATGTAACGGTCATCCCAACAAGGTTAGGGTACATTTATCCATTGAGCTCTTCAATTAGACAATGAAAAAATACCTTGCATCTAATTTTGGGTAAAAAAATATTGAAACAAATGAGTTCAATCATCCATAAAAAATTTCCTATGGATAAAAAAGCTTTGTAAATAAAAGTTCATTCCAAGTATCTTGAAGGCCAGGCAAACACCAATGAACACAATCAGCATAGCTAAATGGATTTGCTAGTTGCTCTTGTGTTAATTTATTCCATTGCTTCTTGTAAATTGCTGTGTGTGCATCTTTTCTATAACTTGAGAGTTGTGTGATATTGAGAAATGTAATTGGCACTTTTGATTTGCCAAATTCTTGTTTAATCACTTGCATTATGCTTTTTCTACTATCTGATCCCCAATAATTTGGATCCTCTATCATTTTTGTTTCATTGTAACAATTCTTATTTGGTTCACCTCCCCAATCTATGCTCCTGAAAAAAAATAAAAAGCCTCAATATGCATGCCATCGAACTCGATCTATGTCATACGTTAAAAGTTTGACTCATCTATGTCATTTTCCTTTGAAAAAAGGTTCATCCATGTCATTATTTGTTAACTGGAACAATTCCGATTTTGCAAAATCATTTGTTACACGTGGTCAATTCTGATTCGGTCACGTCATTAGTTAAATCATTTTTTTAATGTACAAAGGCTCAAATATGTCATCGAACTTTGATAAAAGGATCATCTATGACATTCGTTAAAAGCTTGGCTCATTTATGCCATTTCAGTTAACAAATAATGGTATGAATTAGCCTTTTTCTCAAATAGAAATAGCATAGATGAGCCAACCTTTTAATAAATGACATAAATGAGCTTTTTTCAAAGTTTGATGTCATATAGCCTTTTCCGTAAAAAAAATGATTCTTCTATTTATTTATTTTTCAATGGAAAATGCAATGCCTAAATTATCAAAATGTTGTTTGGAAAATCTTCTTTTTTTAGATGTAAAAAGTTACTAAATATAGAATAATAATGTGATTGTTTTACTCACTTTTCATGAGAAGGTGACATGCTAGTGAAGAAGACTCTAGTTTTGTTTGAATCCATATTCCTTTTAATCCATCTCAACATACTCTTTATTGCCATCCCATATGCCTCCTCTGTGGATACCTCTACTATATCTTTCACTTCATCATCAAAAGACCCTTGCCTGCATCAATTTTCATTTTATAACATTAAATAATAGAGTCAAATCCAGAATTTAGACGTTGTAAATTCTGAAGAGTACTTCTAATTGGTGACCCTGTGGTCCGAACCATGGGCCAAGCTAGGGAGCATGCATAAGAGGTTCATCCAAACCCCGTTTGCTAGAAAATTACTGTACATACAAACTTAAAATTATTTTTGATATGTACATTTAAATCTCTCTATAACAACCTCTCTAGATCTATTATTGGCAATCTTAGAGATTCTATTTTTATAAAGATGGTTATTATATTACAAAAAAAAGGAAGATAATTATTATAAAGAGATAATTTTATAAAATGAAAAAAAAAACATGTTGTTATAAAGATGTTTGTTGCTATTATAAGTACAAAAATGTTATAGAAAGGTTAAATATAACATAAAAACAATTTTGAGAAAAAAACTTGTTTTTTTTTAGAGGTAATGTTATGTAAGAATGTTGTTATGGAGAGGTATATATGACTGTATTTTAAATTCTTATAGTGAATATACTGACTCAGCCACGACGAAAAGCAATAAATAAAGTAATAGCAAAAGAGTCAAGGAAATTACAAAATATTAAAATGAGGCCCCCTCATCCACCAAAGGTAAGTATTGAAGACAATTATATTAGCCCCTTTCCAATATTTTCCATGTGCATTTATTGAACCTTTTCTAACAACTCTTTCTTCAATCCTATGTTTTACTGCATCATCAGAATTTGATTCCAGCAAAAATGGTGCCCAATAAAACTCAATTGTTGCATTATAATCCTAAAAAAAAAAAAACTCAAATATAAGCCAAATTATGTATATTTGTAACATAATTGTAATGTGTAAGTTCAAATTTTTGCTAGAGATGATCACCTTAATCGTAAAAACATCGAAATTACCAATAGTTTTCATGGATTTAGCATTCTCAGGAATGAGTCTATGGACAAGACAAACCATAGAAACATATTGTCCTCTGTTTAAAGAATCGCCAACGAATAACATCCTCTTCCCTCGAAGTGTTTCCAACATTAATGTCGCGTTGAAACTGTCATGTCACGTAAGCAAAAGGCGTTATAGTAACAGTTAACCTCAAAAGTTAGTTCAGAAGTTCAATACTTTAGTTGTCGTTATAATAACATGGAGTAATGTGTGTTTTCACTCCTTATTCTAAGTTAAAAGTTTAATTTTTGAGTTGAGAATGTATAAGTGGATGAATAAAAGGGGTATAACATTAATTAAACACTATAGCTCATACTTGTTGAAATTTTTGTAACATTTCTCATATATATGTTTCACGTCAAAAATATTGTATTTGATTAAACTCGTAGCTCAATAGCTACATTTGCCATTGGACTAATGGACTCGTGATATGATTCGTCATGCATAGAGTTCGTTTGTTTTATAATCACTGACAATATAGAAGAATTTTACCTCGGAAGAGAGCAATCATGAGGTTGCCATCTCCAATGTTGATAGTTTTTATCTGGCCTTCCATGTTCTTGACAAGTCAATTGTGGTTGTATGTAAGGACATTCTGATTCTTCATATAAAGGTCTTTTCTCATCCCAAACCCATTTTCCATTGAACACATTGCATCCTTCTTTTGTCTCTCCTATGGCAAATGGTAACTTTTTGTTCTTTTCTACCAATAGAAAAGAAAATTCATAAGATATAGTTAATCAACAGTGAAATCAGAAATTTCGTTAAACGTGTTCAAGATTTGATGTAATTATAAGTATCTATATAAGAAGTAAATTTTGACTTGTACATAATATTATTTTTCATAATACACAAGAATTTTTCCCGCACCACGACTTTGATCTGTTTAATTATACGGTTGCAATGTGTGATGTGTGTTAGACGCATGTCACGAGTTTGAATCCTACTACGTATAAAAGGTGATTTAAAAGAATGACCTTGGAGGTGAGTGGTCTTGAACTTTTTACCTTGCTGGCATCATGGACAAAATTTCAAGTTTTTAACAAGTTGACTTTTGGCCTTGAAGAACGTCCGTGGAGTAAACTGGAGCCAAAAGTTCAAGACCACAAATTTTCAAGATTATTGGGTTTAATTTCCAATACAAAAAATATATATATTTAACTAGAGAGGGGTAAAAGGGTGCATAGGGGCCTATTATCCAAAAGAAAAACATTCTCAAAATAATACATATCATCGATGAAGGGTGTTAATTAGTTGATCACCCTTCAATCTATATAGCTATATCATTTGCGGCCATACTCATGCTGAATCCACCGGCTCTAGATTATTATGATAATACTCGTATTGAACCACCAACTCTAAATCCTAGATCCAACTCTACCTCAATAAGGGACAATAATATTGAAGTTTAGTATGAGAGGATTTTCTTTTTTGTTTTGATTGGTTTGTTATGTTCTCATGTTTAGACCAAACAAACAAAAAATGTACAAAAAAGCCAAAAAACATAAAATAAAATATTTTTTCTCTAGACAAGCATGCATGATAAACTCCACCCAAAGGGAAAAAGTGCAAATTAATTAGAAGTACTCACTAATATTACTTGAGATGGAATTTTGTTGTTGGATGGCAATTCTTGGATCAAACTGGCTAAAAAAACAATTGAATTTTTCACTATATAGAATAATGATAAGAACAATAAAGGGTAATAATATTAAGAGGAAATAAGAAATACGAATTTTCCTGAGAAAATAAGAGGAAAAATAAAAAGAAGATGAAGGTGGCTTCATTTTTTTTTGTTTTTATTGGTTTATTTGATGCCTTTTGTAGCCACATCTTTTTTTTCTGTTTTTTTTTTTTTTTTTTTTTGGTTAGGGGGGGAAAATCATCTA
>NW_006239128.1:84360-88691 GCF_000226075.1 Solanum tuberosum
TTTTTGCCCCAATTTTTTTTTTTTTTTTTTTTTTTTTTTTTTTGGTTAGGTAGTGAAAGTCATCTATTCAGACTGTTCAGTGTGAATATAGGTAAACTATAGGTTACCTATAGAAAGAGTTGAAGAAAATTAATTAGTTCTATTTTCAGCTAATTGAATAATTAATTTTTTTGGAATTATTTGTTGGTATTCTTGTTGGTAGTTACTATTACTTATCATCTTTTTATTATTGTTATATTAGGTTTGAAGAAAATGACTTGTATTAATAGAGAGGTTATTAATGGATAAAGGATTTAGGTCCATTAGTTTTTATTAAAATTAACATGTCTGAATCTAAAATAAGATGTGTATTAAGATAAAGTCGTTTGAAATATAACGATAACATCTTAGTTATGCCTAGAGGTTCATTTTTTATGGAGGCAATCAATACAACAATAACATACTCAATATATTCTTACAAGTGGAGTGCGGGAAGAATGAGATGTATGTTGATTTTATTCCTACTTTTGTAAGGTGGAGAAATTGTTTTCGATAGATACATATTTCTCTAATATGAGTAATATGTAACATAGTGATTGTGGTCAATCCATATATATAATTTTATTTTTTCTTAAAATGATGGTCAAAATAATGTCAATTTTTATGATGATAGAACTCATACAGGATCTCCAAAAGGCAATGATCTCCCTTGGCTTCTAAGTGAAGGGTGGTCATGAATGATCTGATATAATTGTTTTCACATTTTATATATTGACAAGGACTTAATTATATATTCACGGGTGAGGATTGCTGAAAACTATATAAAAAGATCAAATATTGTTCTCATAACTGATGTCGAACTTCTAACGTCCTCTGGCACAAGCAAAATTGGGTATATGGAGCAGGGATATAACATAAGGATTCAACATCGGGTAAATCAAGAATTAGAATGAATCTGACTCTAATACCATTTTAAGACCTAACTCAAATCCAAAAGTTACCAAGTATATTTCTACTGCAAATATCAGTGCATAAAGTAAACCGAATTCGTGCTGAAATATCCCACTTTGAAGATAAAATACTCTCCATCAAAGGCAACTCTATTCCGATGCTCAAACCCAAGACATCTAGTAATAGACGGAGGGATACCTACGACTCCACCACAATGGTAACTCTATTATCAAAATGAAAGTATATAGTGTAAAGAAATTAGGTAAATCCAGTACCAACTGTGACTTGTTTAAAGGGCTGAGGAGTTGGAGTGTGATTTGAGATTTTAGGTAATACTTCAACTTCATTTTTAGTTTACACTTGTTTGATACCAACTCCCCACCTACCCTAATATTTACATGGAGTAGGTGATTCCCATTGACATAACAAGATTTAGGATCTCAAATATAATTTGCCAAAAAAAATTTTTACATGATTATTTCAGTTTCACTACTTATTACTTTATCCTAATTGCTTCCAAAAAAAAACAATCTTTTGAAGAGCTTTTTCTATCACAAACTCATGGTTGTAAATGTTTGTCACTCCCTGGAATACTCTGAGATTTAGAGTTGATGTTGTCTTGACATCCATACAAGAAACTAATGACTTTGAATCGCCATTGTTCTGAAGGCCTAACGAGTTCCTTCTTTCTCAAAGGCCGTCATGTAAAGCTTTCCTCATAACAATGACTCGCTTGTTTAGTACTGCTAACTATCATAGAAAGATGTCACCCTGACATTATCAGTAGCTTTGATTGTTGAATGTCGTGCAAGTTAGGTTGTGGTTGTATTGACTGCAAGCAGACATAGGCACTTTACGGGTGTAACTATAAAGGGTTCAAGTGACAAACATAAAAACAAGAATTGTCGTATTCGCCTATAGTATTTCGCGAAAAATGGTGAAACCCCTCGTGTCTAAAAAACAACTAGTGGGCACAATGTAGTTAAGATCCAAATCCTGTTCATGGTGGAAGCACCAACAGCCTAAAAAGAATGCTGTTAACTAGAACTCAATGACACTGGAAAAGAAAAAAAGGAACTAGTACAAAATGACAGCCTATTCAAGGAAATTACAAACAACTGAAGTGAGGTCCATGAGAAAGCGCTAAGTTGTAAGATGTCCAGTTTTAGTCTTTCTAGAGAGGAGCATGAGGATCTGATTTTCTTGAAGCATCTTGAAAGAGCCAATTGTCGATCCACGTCGAAAATTGATTCATCATATCATTTGAGTAGTTAACATGTTATTGCTCAAAAATTGACAGGAGAATATGAGCTCCTGTGACCATGAGAAGGTCCTCTAAATCTCCGCACCAATGATGTAAACGAACTCTGCAAAAGGAGAACATAAATGTGATGATAAGTTCTGGTTCAATCAGCCACGAACACATCCTCCAATGAAAAAGATTATGTGCACACCAAAAAGAAGGCTATTCTCAATCTTTTCTTTTTTTCTTAGATGTTTAAGGCAAGGCAGAGATCTATGGCATAGTGTTTCAGCAGGTCCATGAATCCACAATTCAACTAAGACACACACCTCTTTGAGAAGATAAACAGGGATTGGAGAAAGAAAGCACAAGAATGGCTTGCTTGTATATCTGGTGTTAATATAATGTAACTCGCAAAGTTTGAACTACGGGTTGCCTCCAATTACGTAGAAGCTTCATTTTTTATACCATTGGGTGATTGCATGGAAATTAGCAGTCAGGAATGAAGAAAACAGAATAATAAACACAAATCCAAGAGTTGTCCGTTCACAGCACAGAGAACTCACTGCTAGAGTCAACAACCATCCAATTAATGCAACCATGATCCTTAGAACTCGGACACGCTAGGTGCTACAATTATTCATGGAAAACACTCATATTGGTGTTCTTTCGATATACCACTTTTGTGGCAACACTGCTAGGTGCTATAAAAAAAATAAAAAAAGAAACACAATGTTAATGCTCCTAGCCTACCCCGAATCTCTCCTGGAAAGAGGTTCATTACTAGAAATGTTTGGACAAGCAAGACTCAATTCTGTCAAAGTGTATCGCCCTAAATCGCAGCCAATAAGAAATTTTCACCAGATCAACTATTTAACTTTATTACAAGACCTCAGCATTATTCAATACCTGTAATGTATGTGGCAAGCTCGCCCAAAACTCCAAGTTTGGAATTATCTGCATAAGTCAGAGAAGAAAGAGGTCAGATTGTAGCATTGCACAAATTCAATGTCAAAGACAGTCCAACACAAGCAAAGTCAGCATGAGTTTTATATAACAATACTGCACTCGATGGGGAAAAAAAGGTGTGTATTGTCAGGAATAATACTCAAGCCAACAAAGCATCTTCGAACATTGGATCAAACTTACACCATGGTTACTTCACTGACACCTGAGGTAGCTAAAATTTTCCAAACAAACCAATTTTATTTCCTGAGTAAAATGTTAAACAGTTTACATTAAGAGAATTAATATTTTCCACTTTGCCCGAAATTCATTAACTTGGGATCAAACTTATTAACTTGATCAGACTGATTATGATCTAGTTCAAGGCCTCTTATAAGTAAAAGGCGCTCTGGTGGGATCTTCATGGTCAGAAAGTCTTTTACAGGCAGTTTAATAGTGAACAAGTGGCATTGCTCCTTTGGCCTGAATCGAGGAATCCCTTAGATGAGATGCTATTATTTAAAAGATTCTTTCTCAATCCCTGAATAATTTGGAGAGAGACAAGAGAAAGATAGGAAAAGAAACTTCAACAATCCTGTAAGATTTGTAACTGTCACCAGTGACGTGCACTTGGTGCAGTAAACTACAGCTCGAGTAAAACTGCAAGCTTACACACAAAGAATGACAAAAACCTACCACTCTCTCTTCTAGCAACAAATCATCTTATGACTCCTTAGTATGGTGAACTTTCTCTATGCAGATATAGAATGGAATACTGAATGCATTTTTCGCATTTTTCTAACTGGTATAAATTAAGAAGCAACAAATCCAAATCATTGACATCCCAATTTGATTAATTTGCCTCCAACACAAATTTAAGGTCAACTGATCAAAGCTCTGCAACATATTTTCATCTCAAAGTTCATAATTATCCTCCTTGATGTCACCATTATTCCCTATCAACCACCACCATGCATCACTATCTATAACTGCAATATTTCAATATCTTCACCACCCCGAGGACCAAATCTGTAACTATATTATTAAGTCCTGTCTTGCTAATAAAAAAAGATGTCTTATTCATAAAAGACTCTTACTGTAAAATCAATGGAACCCACTATTCAGTATTCTCATCCTTTTGCTTTGTCTCTCAACAGAGTTGTTTTAAGTTTATATATAGCAGCTAACTCCCCCCCCCCCCCCCCCCCCCCCC
>NW_006239128.1:89487-109495 GCF_000226075.1 Solanum tuberosum
ACCACCACCACACACACACCACAAAGGCCAAAAACATCACCTGTAGTCAGAATTTGACATTTAAAAATTAGAAGACAAATATACATCCTAATACACAATTTTTTTCCTTCCTCGCATAACCACCTTGCTATGAGATTGTTACATCTCATATTTTTCTTAGGTAAAAAGGTTTGACTCTATTACATGTTTTAGGCTTTTAGCTGCCTACTTTGTGTATCACATATGTGTATTTATCTGGTGCCGACTTAGTTATCTTGAGACAATCACTTACAGTAGAGAGTAGAATTATTTTGATAACCGAGAAATCCGTCTGTGACCCGCCGCCCTTTGGACCAATCATAGCCTTCTAAACTCGGTGGATAATGGGCCCGCCCCTCTACCCTTCTCCACTTAAATACAGGGTTTCACTTTGCATGGTGTGGGACTTGAACCTGCGACCTAAGTCACAAATCCTCCACCTTTTGCCACTCGAGCTAGGCCTTGGGGGCCCAGTAGAGAGTAGAATTATGCTTTTGTAGCAAAAGGAAAAAAGGAGGATAGGGCAGCAAGAGGCCAGTCAAACAGAGATATTGTGGCCAAAGAAGTCTGGATAGGAACTCTCATGCAACTATTCTGATAACAGAAAATGAAGACATAAGACAGACAGAAGAGAGTAAGAGAAGTAACATACATCTATCCCACGAATGCCCAAAGAGTAGTACCGATAGACTGCACCACCCACCAAGTAAACTCCAAAGAAGAATAGGATTCTGTCCAGTGTTTATCAACCAATCAATCAATCAGTGAGAAGGAAACTCAATTACCTAGTCTATGCTTTTAACCATTAAACCTTACAGTATCAACATGGTACCAAACCAGCCCATTCCGTTCCTGTGAGAGGATATAATCAATGCACAGCCGGAGGGGTGATGTATTTTCGTAGCCTGCCAACAAAAAATAAAGCATGAACTCCACATCGATACTATCCATAAGAACAAGGTTCTTGACAAAGTTAAGAGGATGAGATATAAAGAGGAGATTGAAGAATGCACCAGATTGTCTGTTTCATATGTATGCGAAACTAGGAAGAAATCTGAGCATGCAATGCATATTGCAACAAGGTCTGCTGAGTTGGACACTTCAGACCAAACAAGCAACCACTAACTTGGTGCCTAGGACTAATATTCAATCTGCTCCCAGAAAATTATGCTGCTATGATCAATGTCTTGCCGAGGGGTTCTTTCTTTTCACCTAGCATGTCACTAGAAACTATTATCCCCACATCAACTCAATGTCATGTCAAGGTTCCCATCAACTATGCTGCTTGAACTCTTCAAAAATGTCAACAGTGGTGTTGGATCCTTCAAAAGTAGTGCATTTTCAAAGAATCCAACACGGGTGCGGCATCATTTTTGGAGGAGCAACATAGCCAATTAAAGTGCCTCCCATCTCCAAGACTACTTGCACCACTAATCACATTTACAATTTTGATTTGCTGATCCATTTTATACCATGCTAGACTATAAGAAATCATCATAATGTGGCTGTCCATACCAAGGCCTGTTACCTTATTGCCAGTTGAAAGGAAAAACACATTTTTATTTATTTTATTAACCAAGATCCTTTTCTTAATATAATGACATCAAATACTCCTATGAGTGACACAAAGTACTGCACATGAGATTGAAACATAGACATTTAGAGTACTTACGTAATCACAAGTCCCAACTAATTCAAGTGTCTGCGGACCCTGACAAAGGAATGGAAAAGAAAATCATATGCCGAATTCCAATGAAATGTCACTGGAGAAAAGTACAGCCGATATACAAAGGAAAACAAGCCCTTACTTGAACTCCATTTGTATCACATACAACAGACACAGCAAGTGAACAGTTGGACTTTGAACCTCTGTTAGACAGTTTAGCTGTGATGCCTTTGAGCGGATCCGTTTTGTCTGCCATATTAATAAACGCAAGAAAAGGCATTAACATTTCCAATTTAATCTAGTAAAGTTGTCTCCGCAGGTGATTGCAGATTATATCTGCATGAAAAAATGCTACAATTCGTAATTACTAATTGTGTACCTAAAAACAAGAAGAAGAACAAGCAATTGATAATAACTTCTCTCCTTTAATCTGAACTAAATAATTGACGGATTCTTACCAATGAGTTCAAAGGATGTGCTTGATGAATATCCAAGAGTAGTGCACACAGGATAACCTGCACTAACCATACTAAAACCATTAAAGGAAATAGAACAAAGAATCAACTTGTGTAAAGTTAGCTAGATTTTCCGAAGAGTCGATGTATGTGCTCATGATATACTTGTAAATACCGCACCATCTCGGCATAGCATAAATGGATTCCTTTGTTTTATCACAAAAGGAAAAGGGAATACATATCATCTGTTTGTCTGTTGTATATACGATTTATATGTTCAACTTAAACATGATATTCTGAAGGTAATACCTCTTTATTCTTCTTTAGATTCCCTTTGAAGAGAAATGGTGACGTACCAAGAGTACATGCATAAACTAAACAGAGGATGAATAAAATCCCAAATGTTCATTCTATTTAGCTGTGTCACTACTTTGGCCAATCAATATAGTAAAACTTTACTAGGCAAGTGAAAATAGTTGACTTGGAGAAGAAGAGAATGTATACAGCTAGGATCACTAAGGGCATCAAGAAGATGCAAAAAGATAATTAGATAAAAAAAGAGATAGAGTCAGCTCTATACAAAAGATTAAGCTTAATACTAAGGAGCTGAAAAAAAAAAAAATAACTGTTCAGTGTTTGTTATAGGGGTCAGATTGCACCAGCTAAACAGAGAAAGTAAGCATTTAACCTTCAGGAAGTGATTATGACTTGAGACTATCAAAACATCTAGGGTTTCTTTCTGTAAACACCAAAAAGTACAAGCAGGTATCATTGACCAGATTTTCTTGATGATTTATCAATGTTCCAGGAACTCCATCCTTCATAGTTGTTCTGTCCACTTGCAATGCAAAAAAAGATGGTTGATTGTCTCAGTTTGTTCCCCACATAGAAAACACCTTGCGACTAATTGATGACCCCTTTTACTTAGGTTTTCCTGTGTCAAGACTGCCTCTTTAGCCAAAAACCATATCATGTGTTCCGATCTTGTTGCATGTGTATTGGATACTAGAACTTCAAACTAATTTCGCAAGCACAACTGCTTTCTTTAAGCCTTTTACAGACTCAACTCTCAACAATAATTGAGTAATTGACCATTCACTCATGCTTTCATGAGAACAAGCAACTGGAAATCCATTGTTGTTTATCTGATATTTTATTTCCTGGGAGTTCATCAATCAAAGCAAACTAACTTTTTATTAGGCAAGGGACTCTATCAATCGTTCAGAAAGCACTTCCAGAACCAATGCTCATAAAGTCCTTTGAATTGAAAAAACTCCTAGGAAAAACATCTTACTCGATCATTTGCATGACACGGTGACAATTTTTTGTGTGTGTTTTATTCTTTTGTGCAACATGGGACCTGAAGAGATATGTCATGTGGCTAGATTGTTGGTCACAATTCACAGCATCAGTTTCGTCAAAGGACTTATTTTTTCTTTTCTTTTTAATAATCATAGTGTCCCCGTCAGCTTATGCACCTCAACTAATTCCATGGATACCTGACACCTCCCAGGCTCCCACCAGCAGAAGTACCAAGTCTTGGTTCCCTATCATATATTTTCTCCAGGTCAATGAACACAATGTGTAAATCTTTTTTACACTCGCAATAAATCACCATCAATCTTAATATAACCTCCATTGTAGAGCTATGGGCATAAATCCAAACTGATCCTCTGTAGCTCTTGTATTGTCCCTAAGTATATGCTCTATCACTCTTTCCCAGAGTTCCATCGTACAACTCATAAGTTTAATACCACGATAGTTCACACTACTTTTGAATATCTTCTATGTTCTTATAAATTGGAATCTCACTATCCCAGTACTCTTTCTCCACTTGACAGGCATCCTACCACTTCTTAATATAGCATTTAATAACTTGACAAGCTATCCCAATCCAATCTCCAAGGCACTTACAAACCTCTATTGGGATACCATCTGGACCACATGATTTTCTATCCTCATATATTCCATGATATAATTTACCTATTCCGACCTAATTATATGAGTGCAGCTAAAGTTTCTATAGCGGGCGTCCTAAGATGCTGGAAAAAGGATGGCATGGTAAGTACGAAGGAGGAGAGATGGAAGATTGTCCCAGCTTGTATTTGGTGGTCAGTTTGAGAGGAACAAGAGGTGTTTTGAAGGAGTAAAAAGCAGCTTACAGATTCTTAAGATGTTGCTTAGGCCTATTTTATTTTTGGTGTGAGCAAAAACTATTAGCTCAACAGAAGACGTTTTTGATGTTTTAGACTTTTTGTAAGGATAACTTGAACCACAAGATGTAAGTTGTAATACTTTTGTTGGGGAACTATACCTGTTGGTGTAGTATACCTGTAGATATATAGAAGTAGTGTTACCTTTCTCAAAAGAAAAAGTTCCTATAGTGTACAAACGTATGGAGATCCATAATGTGCATATATCTTCCCCTCTTCTTTTCCTCAGAACTTATGAATTGCCTTTGCAATCAAACGTTCAACTGTAACAACTAGCAACAGACACAACCCCATGGTGTAGGAGTCTGGAAAGCAATCAGATCCCTCTGGTCTTTGATGGCTGGAAAAATTAGTTTAAGAGTGGGCAAATGGTAGGAAAATTATTTTTTGATGTGATACTTGGCTTGGGCATGGACCTCTAAAGGAACTCCTTCCTGAATTCTTTAGCATTGCCACTATGCCAGTCATTAGTCTGGATTCAGCAATACACAGATGGAATATTACTTTTAGAAGGCTACTGCATGATTGGGAGTTGGAACGAGTTGTTGAATTTTTCAAGACCTTGGAATCATTCCAAGGGATCAAAGATACTGAAGATTCACTTATATGGAAGCCCACTAGTAAAGGAACTTATTCAGAAAACTTAACTTATAACATCCTGCTTAGGCACAGACAATCAACTAATCAGTGGCCATGGAGATCCATTTGGAAGATGAAGGCTCCTTTTAAGGTGGTATGCTTTTCTTGGCTAATAGCAAGAAATGCTTGCCTCACACAGGAAACTTCAAAGAAGGGGATTCCAACAGTGTTCTAGATGCTTTTTGTGCGGAGCTGCTGGGGAAAATAAAAGTCACCTATTCAATCATTGTCCTGTTACTGGACAATTATGGCAACTATTGTTGAACATGGTAGAAATCAGATGGTCAATGCCAGTAACAAATGTTGATTCACTGAAATGTTGGAACCAGAATGATGGGGAAATTAGTAAGAAAAATTGGTGGAAACTTGTCCCTGCTTGCATATGATGTACCATTTGGAAGGAGAGGAACTATAGAGCTTTTGAAGACAAATATAATTTTGTGGAGAAAATCAAGCCGAATTGTATATTTTTGTTTTCTTTTGGTGTAAAGAAAGCTAATGCTGAGTAGGCTGAATCACTAGTTGATATGATAGGATCCTTGTGAAGCAGTGGCCTAAGCTTGGTTGGGATTTTGTGAAGTCTTTTTGCACTGTTATGGTGTAACTTTAATATAATATATATATATAGTCGTAACCAGTTTCAAAAAAAAAAAAAAAAACAGACACAACCCCACAATAGCTTTTAGTTCCTAAAATAGTTGGCACGACATAGACATATGGACGACAATTTCTCACATACTTTTTTATACATGCTCATCTTGCTTAATCCATTGGATATGGAGTACATAAAATCTTAAAAGGATAAGCTTTCCTTTTTTCTCCTTTCTTTAGTGGTATTCTCCTTGTCATGTCCAAGTATTGAAACCATTTAAGTCATAATGATTTAAACATCTCTTGACCCACCAGTCCTCCGCCATAACTTGAAAGGACACTTTCAGAAAGTGAGAAAAAAATAAAGACAAGACATGTAACGATTTAAATGTAATAAAGGGAAAAAGAAATCCCAGATACCCATAACTTCAGTAGTATTACCTCCAATAATGTTAGCCACGAGGGCACTACAACCCATACCACAGCGAGAAATACCACCGCAGTCCTGCAAATGTAAGCATGTTCAAGTTAGAGTTGTCTACATGGTGAGTAAAGAAAACTAACATTTCTGAAAATCGTTATCATAGTCAAGAAGTTTAAATTTCACATCTAAAAGACAGAATATTCCTATACATGGCTGATGGGCCAAACAAGTCCAAGCTGCATGTGATAAATAAAATCACTTGAAGATGCTTTACCAAATATAATAAATAAGCAAACTTCATTTATGTACATCTTGGTTACTTTCTAATGTTCAATATGTTTGAGCAGAACATAAATTTATCTTAGCAGAGTTGATAGTCTTCTAAACTTCACCCCCCAGATACCCACAAATGATGTTATATATTTCCAGTGGCAAATCAAAGATATCAAATAGTCAATATTCAATCTTTGATATTAAGATAAACAGAAGAATCACTAATTCTCAAAAAACAAATCAATGAACATATAAGGTATTATGCTTAGCAAAACTCTAATAATCGGTAGAATTTTTCAAAAGAGAATAACGGAATCTATATAATTTGTGTTTTTTTTAATAACCGTAGCGTCCGGTTCAACTTGTTTGCAACTCGATAATTCCACGAGATACCTGGCAGCTCCCACCAGCAACAACTATTGTACACCAAGGTTGGAGCAGGTACCAGAGTCTATAACTTGTTTCATAGTCATTGAGAGATTTCTGAGGGCCAACACGGTCCTCCTGGCCTCTCTCCTAGTATGTTAATATATTGTTTATTCTGCAGCATTTCCTGATTTGTAGAACTAGGGTAGTTTAATCTGCAGCCCCACATTAGTTGTGTATTTGGCAGCTACTAGAGTACTATTGTTATAAGAAGGTTAGCTAATTTTCTGTTGCACACGATAATTTACATTTCATAGGGTTAACTATAGAACAACTTTGTCTCCTCTAGCAATGATAATTGGCAAAGAAACACAGATGTAGTTTGGCAAGCACTTACCCCACACTCAACACAGGTAGGAGGATCATGGTTGAAAATCATTGCATCACAAAGCTGCTCCATAAGCAGAGAGGAAACAAAGTGAGATTCAGTAAAGTATTAGCAGTTGCCAAGTTTAACCAGTAATAAAATCCAAAAAACTTTTTTTTCCTCATCACAAGATGTAACTGCCACTTGTATTAACCATACATATAACAGTTCAACTACATTATGCTTCCTAAGTGAACACAATGAAACCTATAATGGCTCATTCACAGATTTAGTCACTTAACAATAGCTACACGTCATACTTCTTGTCCATAGACCTCAGACATTTGGGAGCTAATAAAATACCTTTTTCTCTCAGTTAAGGGGGGAGCTTATAAAATACTCAAGTACATAGTTAAATAGTCAATGAGCAAGCCTCAGAAAACCACTGTGAAATTGAAAATCAAACTAAGCATGACAGTGTAACCTGATGCAGCCAACCTGAAACCATAGCACAGTCCCATTAACAGCCACCTTGTAGAACCTGAAATTATGTACAAGTACAGAGTACTTTAGTAAAAATGCCATCCCACAACAAACTAACAAAAGCAGAATTTTCTTTGACCTGAAATTATAGATGTCAGAGTCCTTCAGTAGAAATGCCACCCCGCAACAAACTAACAAAAGAAGAATTTTCTTTGAGCTTTGAATCTATTCTCCTCTATATTAGTCCATCTTATACCAACACTAAATAACGTCTTATAGGCAAAGTAGAAGTTCTTTCTATGGAATTGGAGTTCACTAAATCACACACTTATCCTTACACAGCCATAGAAATCTCTAAACAAAACAAAACACCCCTGACAAAACCTGGACCTAATATAAAAATACAACACTAAGCCTCAATCCCAATCCAACAAGCTGGTATATACTCCCTCTGTTTCAATTTGTTTGTCTCTTTCTTTTTTTGGTCGAGATAAACAAAACTTTCCTTTTTAGTCCGTTTCGAAAGAATGTGTCTTTCTTTTTTTGGCAACTCCTTAATTCTAATTTACAAAGCATGTTTAAGACAACAGGATTAAAAGACATTTTAGTACATTCCACATATCTTTAGTTTTAGTTTAAGACCATAAGATTCACAAGTATTCTTTACATTCTTAAACTCTATGTCAAGTCAAAACGAGACAAACAAATTGAAACAGAGGGAGTATCCAATATGTTCTGTTCTTTTTTTTTCTTTTTTTTATGACCTTGGTATCTGGGCCAACTTTCGCACACCTCGACTGATTCCACGGGGTACCTGCCACCTCTACCAGCAACAGGGATAGATGGGAAAAATCACCTAGTTGTTTTTGTTTCCGCTATGTTCTGTTCTTAGCTAAGAACAATGGCATATATTGTAGTAAGATGAAAATATCAATATGGAATCCGAACAATGTCATTTCTCATATCTCATCAAATCACTGCACTAGCTTTCCCCATATTTCACTATCAGCCCCATATCATGAAATAGTGTTTCTCATATTTCACTATCAATCACATAACTGCACTAGTTTTCTTATATCTCAACTAATCTCGAACTAACAGAAAAGTGTAAGTTATGGAAAGTTAGCAAGTAAAAAAGAGAAAGAGAGAGTACCCATCTTCACTGAGGATGCCATGAGGGAAATTACGAATTGGGTTCGTTAAGCTGTAATTGTAAAGCTTATTGCCTTGCTCAAAACTAAGCTGACACGTTCCATAGACCGAAGTAATGATGGTGGCGAAGATTAGTGGAAGAAGAAGCAGAATGAGTGGATGGCGATTTCGGAAACTGCCACCAATTGTCATTTCGAATTCCTAAAACTACATAAGCAGCAATTTATTGGGTTGTGAGAATTTTTGCAGTAATCGAAGGTTTGTTTTCTTGATCTTTACAGAAATGAAGTCGAATCTTGCTTGGGAGGGGAGGCCAGCGAACAAGATGAACTCACGGCGGTTTTGGATGTGTGTCCTTATAGCTAATTACGGACTTACTAATTAATCAGCTGATTACTACTCCTATTAGATTGTAATATTATGAATTTTATTATATTTTGAATTTCAAGTATGTGTATATGATGTGTTTATATAAATATGCATTTCGGATATATATTATTATCATTTAATTTGTTTTAGGTACACTATATGATGATAAATTCGTATGTATTTGACTTTCTCGCTTATCTTTTTTCTATTTGAGTTACCATTCTCCTATTTGCTCGCCTCTCTCCTTTTATCAGGTATCCAGATAGGTAGATACACATATTTAATGTAATTCACTGTTGGGATATATGCTGCTAAACATGTGTTTAGATATAATTATTTTTTCATTTTTAATAGATCATATATTCGTATTTTGTGTCTGTTTGCGTATATATTACTTAGATGATTTAGTGTATAGAGTTTTAGCTTATACACAGAGAATTAATCATCGGTTCTTATAAGTATAAAGTTTTTTGTTCACAATCTAAGATGGGAATTGGACATGTCATCGGTACGATTGTAGCACAAGATTATATGTAGTTTATCTTGATTATGGAAATGGTATAGTTCTAATTTCTTGTGCTAGTGCATTTTGTATGTATTGAATGGGACCGAGTAGAGATAGTTGATTTAGACTGACTGACAAAAGCATAATTCTCTAAACTATTAAATGTACTTATATTCTTAATCTTGATATAACCATTATGATATGTATATGTTATTTATCGTTTTGATTTATTAAAAGGTGAGATTCTAAGTTGGGTCAATATGCCTGGTAGATTGAATGATGATTATATATATTGGTGAAATAATAAGTTAGTTGACGAAATTCATGTTTCGATATAGAGATTGATGATATGCCTTTTTGAGAAGCTTATAAGTTTTCATCATGTCAAACCTTGTAAGTGGATCTATGAATCCGACACATGAAATAAGTTAAGTAGTGCTCTAAAGAAAATTAATCATTGAATTAAATTCATCAGTAATTTAATTTATTGATTAGTATCTGTAATCTTTAACATGAGGAATTATGTGTTTAATGAGAAATTTTTCAAATATAAATAGAGGAGTACAATTATGAATTTCTAGTGGAAATGATTTGTACGTAATTTATTATGGCAAGAATAATTCAAATTAATTATTGGGAATTCTTTTCATAATAGGAAGCCTCAATAATTAATTATTTGGTCTCTACCATGCTCATATTTAACTAGAACCCAAAATATATTCTAAGGGGAAAAGGAAGAAGTACATGTCTTTTTCTATTCTAAGGAAAGGGAGAAGTACATGTCTTTTTCTATTATAAGGAAAGACTATGTGTTTCTTCTCCTCATTAGACTAGGCAAGAAATCTCTATAAATAGGGATTCTTCAAACCCTTAGATTCTTCATTGGATTCGCTTGAAGGTATCTGCTCACGCTTCAAGAAGTAATTCTTGAATTAAATTTCAGAAAGTTCATGTCCTCTAACATGATTGTACTTGTTCTAGCATAAACTATGTGTTGTCTATTATTCATGTAAGTTGTATGATTCTAATATGATTCCGCTATGCATATAGTTTTCCATCATTCACATGCATCTGGAAATGATTTGTATGTATATGGAGATCTCACTTGCCTCCCTGTGGCCTCTTTCCTTCTCTCACTCGCTTCTCTTTCTACTTTAATGTATCTAGCAGTAAAAATATATATATCTAGGTGTATTTGCCTTGATATTTGATATGAAATTATTAATTAGTGAGACAATATATAATTATTTCAAATTATAGAAAAATAAATAAATATGATATGAATGTTTATGTACTTAGGTATTTTTTTCTTTCTTTTTCTGTTTCTAATATATTTCTATTTTATGTTAACTATGCACAATTAGTTAATGTCCCTTAGGGTCAGGAGAAAATGATCTCTTGTGACAATTTTATGAATTGAATAAATTTTTATTTTTTTAATATTTCTTATTTGTGAAAATGAAATTTTAATTAAAAAGAAACTACAAATCATTCTCTCGTCATTTGTCAAACAAAATAAATGGGGTTCAACATGCATAAAATATTCCTAATATTATTGAATATTTATCAAATAAGGAAATACTATTTCATTTTTTGAAGTCCGATAAAAAAAAGTTATGTCATATAAATTATGACAAATTATTATATAAATTGTCACTTTTAATATAATTTGTTGTATTTGTGCTATAGAGCTTTGCATCCCTAAAATAGATATAAATAATACTCTCCAATCGCCATTTGTCAATATATGATCACACGACTAGCTAAACTCTCCTCTCAATTTAGACATGATAAAATGAATATAAATCAAGCATAAACAATATTGAATTTAAATAACCTCTCAATTTAATATCACAATTCACATGCGTCCCAAAAATTAATTTATCAAATAAAAATACAAGAAACAAATGAAATGTATACCTACCTAACCCAATTGTCAAATAAAAATCTTTATTTCAACTTTACCCCACAAATGAATAAATCCAATTTTGGTGACAAAGAACATTGCATTAAAGAGAAAAAAAATAGGAGAAACTTTCCAACTTTCCTGCAGAAATAACGCAAATTTTTATTATATTTTTATAATTGTGATATTTTGACCAAATATTCAAAATAATATTTTTCTCAAAGTAAATATTTAAAATTATTTCCAAAATCAGCCGATGTGATGACGCCAGATAGAATTACTCATCTTTTAATAAAGCCTTATGCATTACGAATCTAAATTAATCTTTCGATACAAATATCAGACACGATTGAAAATAAAAAAGTCATTACAAAAGCAAAATTTATAGCCGACCGTTTGCTTGAATGCCACGAGCCTGCCACGCGCTGTTATGCACTACTCAATCCTATCCATCCACGTGTCATCCATCCAACGGCTGTAAGTCCTCTCATGTCGGGTTTTTCATCATCTACTTACTATAATCATCTTCCCTCTTTCATTTTCCTTTGATTTCTTTCTACTGATAATTGTTCAATTTCTGCATAAGTTTCAGTATTCATCATCATGCTTCTAAAAGTGGCACCTGCGTTTGCGTTGTTGAACACCCATGGGGAAAATTTGGGTTCCATGTTATCATTTTCTTCACATGGATCTGTTTTGAAGAATTTTTCGGCAAAAAGTGGAAATGGATTGGTTGTATGTGCTTCAAAGGGTTCGAACAGCAAACCGTTGACGGGTGTTGTTTTCGAACCCTTTGAAGAGGTGAAGAAAGAGCTTATGCTTGTACCTACTGTTCCTCATGCTTCTCTTGCTAGACAGAAGTTCACTGATCAATCTGAAGCTGCTCTTAATGAACAGATCAAGTGAGTTTTTTTAATATTTCTAAGATTTATCCATTTTTTTGCTCTTGTTTGATGTTTTGCTTTTTATTGTATTATTTTGTTGTAGTTATTGGTCGTTTGGTAGCATGGGTTACTAGAAATATTATACATGTATTAGATCATGCATAAGTAATATCATGTTTGGTAATTGGTTAGACTATATATAAAATTAATAGCGTGTTTGATTTGCACTTTAGAAACTTGCATAACTAATACAGGTATGGTAGGAGGGAATCTATGTATAATTTTAGATAGGATAGAAAATGAGATAATTAATACATGAATAACTAAACTCCGCCTAACGAATTCCTGCATAAAACAGTACATAAATTTACTCATAATTAGTCCATGTATTACTAATATTTGCATAACTCAAGCCAGCTACCAAACGATTTATACTGCTCAATAAAATTGCTTTGGACGGTTCCTTTTTGAGCCGTCTAGCAGAAACAACCTCTCTACTTCTGAGTTAGAAGTAATGTTTGCGTACACTCTAACCTCCCCTGACACCACTTTGTGGGACTATAATGGGAATAGTGTTGTCGTTAACATGGGAAATTCATGTAAGTGACCACAACTAGTTTGAAATTGAGGGTAGTAGTAGTTGATATGTTGTTGTTGTTGTGTTTTAGAAGTGGTGTTCAAAACATTTCACTCTTACCAAGGGAATGCGAAATTTTCCAATCTCATAGATACATATAGAATTATGAGGAAATAGAACTGCCTTAGCGGAGACTAAAAATAGTGACTATAGAACTGCCTTAGCGGGGCTAAAAATAGTGACTATGTCTTCATGCTTTCGAAAAAAGAAAACACCTATCTATACGGGGCATTATTTGTCTACTTATTGCATTAGTCGTGTCTATTTTGAAGTTTTTTTAACTCGTTTGATGTGAAGCCCTTCCATACGCGTATGAAACTTTGATCAGTCCTAGTTGATTGGTCAAATGAGGATTATGATTTCTCACCTTTTGGAACAACTTCTTATAGTTCTGTTACTATCTGTTTATGAGATTGTTTTGTATTTTTTGTGATTGCAGTGTGGAATACAATGTTTCGTATGTTTACCATGCTATGTATGCCTATTTCGACAGAGACAATGTTGCTCTCAAGGGACTTGCCAAGTAAATATTCAAAGACTCTTCCAAATCGATGAGTTAGCCGTGTGGATTTTGTTTAATGGTTTGTGATTATATGTTATTGTTTTGGTGATATAGGTTTTTCAAGGAATCAAGTGAAGAGGAAAGGGAACATGCTGAGAAATTCATGGAGTATCAGGTGTTTGAAAATTTGCCTTTATGAAATTTTGTGTTACTGCTTTTTATCTTTATGATTTGTGCTTTGTGTTTGGGGGAATGGTTAATTCTAGCATCTGGTTGTACATGCTAATTGGGTTGCTTCAACTTCTTGTATTACTTGGATTTAGAACAAGCGTGGTGGGAAAGTGAAGCTGCAGTCTATTTTAATGCCATTATCTGAGTTTGATCATGCTGAGAAGGGGGATGCATTGTATGGTAAGTTTGTTTCTGTTCTCGTATGTTTTGCTTGTTAACCATGGTGTCTAGGCCAACTTGCATGTACCTCGACTAATTCCATGGTTACCTGCTATAGGAAGAATTCACTTAGTGTTTTTGCCTTGAGACGTGATCCTGAGACTTCCTTGTTCTTCCCCCGTTTCATTGATCATTAGGCCACATCCTTGAGTGCACTTTCTGTTGTATGTTGCAATCCTATTTTTGTAATTAGATATTTTGATGATACTAGTAAAAATGGTTGTCTAGATTATAAGTTGCTAGAAATGTTTACTATGTTCATCAGATGTCTATGTTGACAACTTGACACCAAAAGAGATATAATTAATGTTGCAGACGCCAGTATGCCCTTGTACTCCCAAATGCCTACTAATAACTATTTCCTCTTCCTTGTGAATTGAGAAATACGAAAGTTCTTATGTTATTAAACACTGAAAAAAAGGAGATTGAACTTTCAGTTACTTACCACATGCTTTGTCGAATTTATTCTGTAGCAATGGAGCTTGCACTTTCTTTGGAGAAGTTGACAAATGAGAAACTCTTAAACTTGCATGCTGTGAGTTTTTCTACTATTCTTTTTTAGTTGTAGCTATACACAATCATTTGAAATAGACAACCATTGTGTTGGTTTTCGATGACATTGAACAAAAAAGTTCTGCATCTTGGTTTTTCATAATTTGCCACTATACATTTTGACTACTCTTTAACTTTTAAAAACAGGTAGCCACACGAAACAATGATGTGCAGTTGGCTGATTTTGTTGAAAACAAGTACTTGCAAGAACAGGTCTGGCTTCTTTACTATTTGTCTAATGGAGTTGTTAAGTCTCAATACTAATGCATGATGCTATTTTAATTTTTAAGACATGTTCTTCCTTTGTTTCTTTTAACTTTTAAGACGTGTTCTCCTCATTAGGTGGAAGCAATCAAGAAGATCTCGGAATATGTGGCTCAGCTGAGAAGAGTGGGCAAAGGACATGGTAGGATCACGCTCCCTTGTGAATTACTTATTAATTAATTATACTGTTCCCCTTGTACACTATTCATATAAACCTTAACTTTTCAACGTCCTCGGCTGCAATTTAGGTGTCTGGCACTTTGATCAAATGCTCCTGCACGAGGCGGAAGTTCTTGCTTGATGGAGAAGATAGACTTACAACTTTCTACGAGCACAGTGCCCCTTTGGAGGATGTTGTCTGGGTATATTTTGTCATAAGCCTTTTCTATGAGATTAAGATATATAAGGTGTTTTGGTGATCGAAAGTCCCGGTGCTGTACATAGACCAAATAGATGTAGTTATCTGTGCTACTTATTAGTACCCTCCTGGTGTTCAAATCAGTTTTAATTTCCCTTATGGTTTGCTAGTTGTAGCTTGGAATCGAAGGTGCCCCATTGAAGTCAAATGTAAAGTGAAGTTAGTTTTGTTTTTAGTTGGATGTTGGCTCATTTGGAGAAATAATAAATAATTGGAATTCAGCTGAAGTTGCTTTTTTCGGGGTTTGTTTCGATATTTTTACATGTAATTGTAAAAAGTGACGTCGTTTTCGATAGATTCTTCTCTCAATAGAGATACATGTGGAGTAATTTTCTTAGATAATCACTCATGTTTGGAAAATTACTTAGGAATATCACTTATGTTTGTTTTAGGATTACAATATCACCCAACTTTGCCTATTTTTATCAAAATATACTTGACACAAAAAATACATTATCTCTCTCCTACTAGGATGCCATGTCACTATTTTTTAATTTATTAATAATATTTTTTTAATTCTTTAAATGACAGCTTATTTAATGTATCTATAAGAGATCATTAATCAATTCTCTATGAAAATCTAGTTACTTCAATTTTATAGTGAAAATCTTTATCCTATGTTTCATTTACGAGTATTTGCCATTATATCCATACAAAAATTTAGTCTTGCTATCGAGGAAAAAATTAAACTAGTTACTTGAAGTGATGAAGAAACAATAAATTTAGTTGGATATTTTGAGATAAACTAGATATTAGGAACATTGATTTTTACACAAACTATAAACATATGCTGCTTGTTCACGGTAAAAAATCAAAGATTTCTTGTTCATGGTAAAAAAAAAAAGATTTTTACACAAATTATAAACATTTGTTCAAAGCTTAGGCAGATTCAAACAATAGAAATATCCGATTCAAAAACAAGCCAAGACAAAAAACCCCTAAATTTTAAGAAAATTACTCCAATATCATGTTAAGTATTCAAATTATTTCACAATTTACACTTCAAAAATAAAAGAATTAGAAGAAAACTTGAATTTTACCTCGTGGCGATTTCTTTGGTCGACATCAAAGGTATACAGCGGCTCAGGAGACAGTTCCTTATGCAGATTCGTTAACTTAATCCTTAAAGAACCTGAGGAAGCCACATATTTTCTTGAAGAATTGGAGGAGCTCATATTACAGTTCCTTATGTAATTTTTTTTACTAAGTATAATATATGAATTGCCTAATTTTTAAAAAAAAATTGTTAATAATAAAAAAAAGGAATAATGTGACATGTCATCCTAATAGGAAAGAGATAATGTATTTATTGTGTCAAGTATATTTTGAAGAAAAATATGTAAAGTTGGGTGATATTATAGTCCTAAAACAAACATAAATGATTTTCCTAGGTAGTTTTTCAAACATGGATGACTATCTAGGAAAATTACTCGATACATGTGCACATATTACCTCCAATGTAGATGTGCACTTAATGGATATATCAATTATTTATGAAAGTGTATAGCTAAAGAATGTGGAAAGTATTTTTGTCGATATTTTTTTTAATTTTTTTTTTATATAAGGCATAATACATAAGTATTTTTTTTTTAAACTTAGCTTTGGTTCATATTTATGCCCTCCAATTTTGGGTGTGTACAAATAAGCAATTAAATAAGTAAAAACACATGTATCCTATATAGCATAATACAGGTAGGGACATGGGCACAAACTTAAGGATAATTTTATTATTATGTCATTATATAATGCGTGTTATTCTTAAATCTTAATACAACAAATCAAAATGTATATAAGAAATAATTAAGACTATCTTTATACATCTTTGACAATTGCCACGTGTCACCAACACATGAGCCTAATTGCATCATCGACTCCATAAGGTTAGGCACATAACGATTGCGTGTGCTCGATCCATCTTTGGCTTCTTCTCGAAGAAAGCACTTACACATAAAAATAAATAAAATTAAAAAATCGACTATAAATAAAAGCAAACTGAAGGAATCAGGAAGAACTCGAAAGAAGAAATGTTGAATAACTCCATGAATGTTGCTCTGTTACTACTCATTCAACTTCTACTCATTGCAATTGCGGTACAGTACTCAACCGCTGATGAATCCTTCGATGTTCGTCAACATCTATCAACTGTATCGAGGTTATCTCTTATTACTATTTTTCTCTTTTCAATTTGAAAAATTTGATACTGTTTTAGAGAAATACGATCTGGTAATTGGTAAATGTATTAACTATTCTAAATTTTGAGCTATCTCTGAGCTGAATTTACAACTGTGAGCAGCTAAAGTTAATATTTAGAGTGAATAGGTTAAAGCCTCGCTATTTTGCGAATTTCGTACCTAAACTATTAGGTGTTCTATGTGGCGAAATGTTTGGAATAACTTCCTTACAGGTGCGTGGGAGATGACAAATGTCTTAAAAATGAATTCAACTGGTACAATGAGAGCCTCCTAGTAGACTTGCAAAATAGTGATGGTTTAGGGGTTTTTAACCTATTCACTCAAATTTGTTTCTACATGTATCACCAGTTGGAACTGTTTGGAGGAGTTTTTGGAGTGTGATTTTCACATAGCATGGCGTATTCTCTGGGGTATTTTAATATAAGTTTGTGGTTGTTTGGGGGTTCTGTGAACACCAAATATTTTAGGTATGGAGCTCATAACACAGTGCTAATTTTGTGCTACTCGGTCTGTCCGAATTTATGTCGCAGTGAGTGGCACCGATTGACTTTGACACTAAGTTTAAGAAAAAAAGGTAGACTTTTGAAATTTGTGGTCTAAAACAAATCTTAGACATTTGTGTGACTATAAATCATTTCATTAAGGATAGAAGGGGAATACAAGTTAAGTTGTTTCTAATATAGAAAGGTGACATTCTTTCTGGGGACGGACTAAAAGGGAAAACATGCCACATAAACTGGGTCAGAGGGAGTATTATATAGATTTATGCATGTGTAAGTTGACTTGTTTTAGCATGTTACTTGAGATGGCCTTTTAAGTAACCTGAATTAAGCATAGAATTTGAAAGAAAAATTATATGTATTAAACAAATATGCAGTTCAAACAGATGGCAGATCAGCATGCTGTCTAGTGTCTAATTACTAAATTTCAGACTGCATAGTAGAGTTTCGTCTTGAGTCATCTGTGGCCAAAAGATAAGAACAGAGAGAAGTCCGCAATTTCAGTTGGCATTTGCATTATAGAATTGGGCTATTGATGTACTTGTTTATTGGTTTTGTTTTCAGGTATGGTATTGTGAAGGATATATCTGATGATTCCTTTGCTCCTTCCCAAAATCTCGATCAGTGTACACCTATTCATTTGAATCTTGTGGTGAGTCTTTGTTTGATGTTTCTGCTGGTGTTGTTCTTTCTTGTGGTGCCAATGCAAATTGGTTTAGACATTTAAGTTGTACTTGTTGTATTTTCTGTTGCCATTTTTTTGTCATTACATAGAATCTTTTCTTTGCCTACACTTAATAGGAAAGTGTTATGTGTAATAGTATTATCCGTGTCATTCCCCTGAAAGAGCTATAACAGCGAGAAAATTGTGGATGTGCATGTGTGGGGTGCATTAAGACTCTTATCACATTGTCTTGATACTCTAGGCCTTGGAGCGCTTGTTGATAGTTACTGAATTAACTCAACAAACTAACACAAAGTTTAGGCTGCCATTGGAAGTTCATCTACACCAAATTGCAGGAACCTTTTCTTTGTTTGTTGATTTCTTATAATGGTAGTGTTCTGACTAGCTTGTGGCTTTGTGTGCACCTCGACTAATACACTTGTTACCTATTACTTTCCATCAGCAAGCTACTTGGTAACTCTATCCATCAATATTTAGACAGATGGAAGAACCTAGTATTGCCTCTGCTGGAATGCGAACCTCAGTTTGCAGGGTTGTAATCCAGCTCTTCGACCACCAGGCCATCCTCTTTAGGGTGAAGCAATCAGAAAATCTTAATTCTGTTGAGATTTGGACGATGCTTTATGATGGGAAAGTTGCTGAAGGTATCCCATAAATCTAGATTGCGAGTAAAGTCATCTTATTCGCCAAAGGATTATATCTGAAGATTAATGTCACTTATTTGTCATAGCTTGCTAATCTCTTCGAGATTTCGACGTTTCAGAAGTTTGAACAGTATGATCCTCAAATATTTAGTGTCCTGAATCTTGTTCTCCCCTTCCGTTTCATTCGGAATAGGTTCAATCTTCTGCTGATCCATGTCAACTACTATTTGGCACTTTATGTGTCATTTTCCCTTTTGAACTTTTTAATGGAAAATGCATAGACATCATTTGCTTCGTCTAATTTGCACAAATGTGATTTTTGATTCTCGTATGGAAATTGTGCTCGATTAAAAGGAGATATTTCAACAGGTTTCTTTCAGGTAATGCTATGCTCATGAGAGAGGGTTCTTGATTGGTAACTTCTTTAATCTTCTTATTTGGTAGGCGCGGCATGGCACTCGTGCTCCTACAAAGAAAAGGATCAGGGAGCTAGAAGCCTTTGCTGCTCGATTGGAAGTCCTTGTACGTGATGTTAAGGAACAGAAGCAGTCTTTGGATAAAATTCCTGCTTGGTTAATGGGGTGGAACTCTCCTTGGAAGGGCAAACGTACAGGCGGAGAGTTGATCAGCGAAGGAGAAGACGAGTTATATCATCTTGGTATCAGAGTCAGAGAACAGTTTCCCAGCCTGTTTAGTGAAGAATACCACCCTGCTATATATTCAATCAAGACTACCCAGGTTGACAGTTATTTTACTTTTTAAAATCTGCATACTGACTTACTGTCACGCATGAATAAATCCATCTCACATTTAGTGTGTGTGTGTGTGGTGGTGGTGGTGGGTGGGGTGAGGG